>NW_017306275.1:4915169-4955777 GCF_000935625.1 Nanorana parkeri | reverse complement strand
GGGCGTGGTGGGGTGGCCCCCCCCCTCCCCACCCCCCCCCCCCCCCGCCTTGCTTCCTAGGCTCTGCTGCCCCCCCCTGCAAGCTTGGGAACTGCGTCACGCGTGTCAGCAGGAAGTGGGGAAGAAAACCAGCAAACAGCTGTTCACCAAGTCCTTCCTCGCTGAATAGGACCCAAAGCGATGCTGATTGCATCACTTCCACTCCCTCAGTGGTCATTGCTCAGCTTCAGAAGCAACAGAATGCGCTCTAATAGCTGCTTTGGAGTAGAAAGGTGACACTAGGGCCCTAGTGTCACCTTAAAGAGTACCTGTCACCACTAGTATGCTATTACGTTTGTTGGTTTTAAGTAATTTTCAGGTCTAAAATGTGGATTATAACATGTGCAAAAAAACCGCAAGAAAGGCCTTGGCAGTAAAAGGGCTAAACGTCATAGTAGTGTGCTGACAGGGAAAAGTTGCATTAAGTCCGTCTCCTAGTTTGAATACTTTCTCGTTGAAAATGGCATATCATTAGTAAGCAGAGGACAAGTAGAAACACAGTGATGCAGCTGCCATGTCAAAATAAAAAAAAGACCCCAATTATTGTAAATTGTTATTTTGCCTATAGTACTGGATTGCGCCTGGTGGGTTGACACTTTTTGTGCACATTTAGCTCGGCAGAATTTGAGATCAATCTCGCTGATGCAGTTTCAGGATGTGTTCTTTTCAACTTTGGAGATTTAGGTACTACCAGCCACCTTAGCATGTCCCCAATCCCCTAGTGTCACCAAACATTGTGACTTGCAGACAAAGCAATTAGTATTTTCAGAAAGATGTTAGCAAAAACAAGCTATCCACACCTGAGGTGCCTCAAAGGCTTGCAATTCGTGTTTGGAGCATTATGGCCACCAATGGACCCAATGACACGCTGGGTCAGTTTATCAGTATAACCCATGGGTTTATCCACTGGTGGATACCACTTATCTTCTATGTAATACCACCAGCACATGGTTTACCCTAGGCCTAGGGGCTTCCACATTAGTGTGGTCCCTATCATGACCAGAGAACACACCCGTCTTGCCAAAATAAGAAACCACACACTGACATGCTGTAAACATGTCTTTGATGTCACCAACCTCCAGATTTACATGTTAATTGCGGTTCTGCTATCCTGATTATATTTTATTAGTCTTTAATATCAAGGTGTGACCCAAAAGGCATCCTTTTTCACAATTCAACCGCCCCCCCTTTTTTTTTTTTACTCCACGGTATAGTAATTGAACTCGCTAAACATACTGTAAAAATTACAAGATTTAAACTCAGGAGTTACAATGAAACAGAATATTTATGTAAATAAGTATTGAAAAAATTTCAAGGGGCAAACAATGTCATCCTATATAATTTCTCTGGTTTCCAAACAGTAATATTTAAAGCAAAATTGTAGCCTTGTGAAATAATGTATGCCTTCAGAGGTTTATTGCAAGTGTCTTATATCATTTGTACCACACTGCTCAAAAAAATGCATGCACCTACAGTGCAAACAAATACTGGTGCATGCGTTCACGATTTAGGGTCAGTTAAATGCATAAAAACCTGCATATATACTTGTAAAAAAAAACTTTTTTTTTCAAAATTTTCTGTAATTTTTCCTAATTATAATAAAAAATAAAAACCCCAGTGGTGATTAAATACCCCCAAAATAAAGCCCTATCTGTCCCCAAAAAATGGTATAAAATTCATTTCAGTACAGCGTTGCATGACGGAATAAACGTCAGTCAAAGGACTGCAGCGCTGAACACTGAAAAATGGAAGGAAGGGGGTCTAAACACCTGGTCTTCAAGTGGTTAAGAAGAATCAGGGATTTCCAGCCATTACCCAAGGATCGGGGACAGTCTCTTCATAGCTTTACTTTGCAGAATGAGCTGGAAACTTTCCTCTTCCACATGTTACAGATAACAGTTTATTCCATTCAAACATATTGCAATAAAAGGAAGACAGGAGAGACACCTTCCTGCCCTGGCTTGTTTTCCATGTAGGTAGTGCCTGTACAAAGCAGGGCAGCCCACTGTGGAAAATCTGGCTCCTGGACTTCTGGCACACCTAGTTCCTGTGATGAAGCATTTTGGAAACTGAGGTATCAGTGACACAGTATGTTGTTCTGAAAATAACTAAAGCCCAGCTCTACTCTAACTGCAGTTTAAGAGTAGGGATATTCCAAAGACTGAATAATAGGCTGCAGGCGAACCCAGAGGCTTTCTGAAAGCCCTGCTTAGTCCTGAAAAATAAAACCTCTGACTTCAACATAGTGGCATATGAGTCGATTCACACAGGCTTCTGTCGTAAGTGCAATGGATTTGCGTTCCTTCATTTTTAATTTTTTTTACCTTTTCGCAAAAAGGCACAATTTAAAATGTGAAAATATTTGTTATTTATTAACTCAATACAGTTTTATCTTTTAGATTTAGTCAGAAAATATATCTGTGTTTGTGCACTGATACAGATTTTAGGGCTTTATCAATTGAATTGTGTATTATCGGTTTAATGTTAATTTAAGAAACATTTGCGCAATTATCGCAGGGCCTACAAATTTAGTAGAACCATCTTTTTTTCTACTGGGCCTGTGCGTTCAGAAAATATATGGTTTGGGGTTTGTCTTTTTTTACAAAACGCTAGCAACGCAACAGTTGAATAACAAATCAATAGGAAAAATTGCAAAAATGGTGTGGCCAGCTGAGGTGCAAAATGTTACGGAGGGCTTGACAGCGAAAGGGTTAAAGATCTGAAGAAAGCTTCTTGTAGCTTGCAAAGCTTTGGAAATGCTTTCCAATATTATTGCACTTTAGACCAAAATTTATCAGCAAAGCTTTTGTGAACTAGGCCTGAGTGACTTCACATATTCCCTGGAGTAGCACTTGGAAGGTCTTATTTGAGGAATATAGTCCGTAGAACAACTCTAAACTAGCTTTGCCATTATTTTGAAGCACAATACCAAATACAAAGTCATCTTGAGCTGCAATTTTCAGCAGATAGAGGAGAACATCGTTATCAATTTGGTAAAAATACACTAATGAAGAGCCATTTTGGCTTATAAAAAGGTTGATTAAACAGACAAGCAGCAAAGGTATTGAAGGAACAAAGACAATTTAATCCATACTTCATAATTTAGTAATGGTGATTTTTGTTCAAAAGACATTGCAGATAGCAAAATATGCTGGGCATTACATTTTATATACAACATTTAATCTCTATGAATCAAGGAGCAGTCTAAATCTTACAGCACCCAATGGAAGTATGATGCACGTTAGCACAAGTTTTGAACAAATGCATGTTATATGTAATGTCATTAATGAAATGTAGGCCGAATATAGAATTATGGTACTGCCCAACTAGAAAATAAAAGGCAGAAGTAATATATTTTAAAAAAAACGAAATTATGGAGTAGATTCTAGTGGACTGCTGCAAAATCCAGCTACCTCCCAACGCCCCATAAAATTCTTATCCTGCTGCACTGCCCAGAATGTAAAAGGAAATTTCAATAGAGCATGCTCCCCATTATAAGGGCCACTACAAGTGGATAAGGATGGGAACGTGGGAGAAGAAATCATGCTACCAGAGAGTCCTGTAATACAAGACAGTGGATCATTTAAATCTCCCCTAAACAGATTTGCTGGTTCTTCAACCCTTCTGATTGGTATTTACTCCTTCTTTCTCTTGCAGGTACCATTAGCTTTGTCCTCCCGTTGAGGATAATGGGCCATTTAGTGACATGGGCATTTCCTACCCTGTACAGTAAAAGCAGAAAACCCATTTGAGCTAATCTTGAAATGATCTGTACACAACACTTTAAAACAACATGTTTAGATACAATACAGGTGAAACTCGAAAAATTAGAATATCGTGCAAAAGTTCATTTATTTCACTAATGCAACTTAAAAAGGTGAAACTAACATATGAGATAGACTCATTACATGCAAAGCAAGATAGTTCAAGCCGTGATTTGTCATAATTGTGATGATTATGGCTTACAGCTCATGAAAACCCAGATCCACAATCTCAGAAATTTTTTGGCAGTGTGGGCAGGTGCCAAGTCCTGCCGGAAAATGAAGTCAGCATCCCCATAGAGCTTGTCTGCGGAAGAAAGCATGAAGTGCTCCAAAATCTCCTGGAAGACGGCTAAGTTGCATTAGTGAAATAAATTAACTTTTGCACGATATTCTAATTTTTTGAGTTTCACCTGTATATTAAGTTTATATATGGAAAAAGGATAACATATCACAAGCTAAACCTGGGTGAAACAATTTGTACTTTCAAAAACTAGGGTTTAATTGAACACAATTTAGCTATAAAATGAGATATGTCAATTGTTTTTATTTGTCGTTTCTCAGACACATCTTACACTGATCTATACATAACAGTTGCGAATGCTATTGATGGTCCCATCTGCCATCCAATCTTCAGCTGGTCTGTTCTTCATAGGTTTTAAAAACAAGATGATGTGATACCAACAAATATATCAAAAATATGAAAATATAATTTATAGATGAAACAATGGTATAAAATGTCAAAGCTGAGATAGTATTCTAGAGCTATAATCTCAGTTAATAAGCTAGTATTTATAGGAAAAACACAAAGACATGACAGTCATCCATCTGCTACAGTTTGTGAATATATAGAGAGAGTTCAAATACATCACTGAACCAGTCACTGCACTTTTCCAAGCAAAGCAGATTTTAAACTGTACATACAAAAGTAGATAAATGATGATGATTGTATTATATCCACATGCCAACACTACCAACATGAATTTTGTTAACTAATGGCAGCACCTCACATTTCATATTCGGCATCAGACATTTTATGGCTGTAAGATAGCACATTTCAACCACTGCATTACAAAACACAGTAAAAGAGTAATGTGATAACTACTCCCTACCCACCCTGATAAAAGAACACATTTCTTAGTACCTGGAAGACCAAACCATCTCCATCTTGTGATAAGGAATCCATTGAAAACACGCACAATATAACTTGCTGTTCTGGTATGCAAAACTTTTGGCATTTTGCATACATTGATATGTACACTTTAGTTTTGAAATATTACATTTTATTATAGGTTTGTGGCTGTTGATAATTTAAAAGGTATGTCCACCTAAAACAACTCTGGGTGGTAAGATCACAGCACTTGAGTCCCCCAGCTCAGCTCACCTGCTTGAAAACACTCAAGTCTCACTTACACTGCTCGCTTCTTAATTTGTTTTGCATTATGGAAAATGAGCTGGACACATTGGCTGAAGGGGGCTGGGCCAGAAACTCATTTGGGGAAATCTCACCACGGGAGGTCTGGAGACATTGGAAAAGACAGTGGGAGATTAAGCCCACAACAGCTCACCAAAAGTAATACCAGTTTTCCTACACCGGACACAATAAAGAGGCTGCAAATACTTTTAAAAGGTGTTGAGGTGACTGAACGGATTCCTAAGAATGCAACATACTAAGAAGCCAATAGGCATCACAAAGATGTCAGAGAAGATATATCAAAGTAGCGGAAAGAAACAAATCTGAAGTCTATACGAACTGACAAGATCCCAGCTGTTGTCTTTCCAGAGAGGGTTAGAGGGGGGAAAAAAATCTCAATTAAACCTGACCTTGTCTGGCTTAAAATGTGCCTGAAGTAAGAACTATACAGCAAACACCTCTATTAGTCTTAAATCAATACCAGTGTCCCAATGGAGCTCCCAAGATCTAAATGCAGCCTTGAAATCTCTACAAAAAAAAATTAAGCTCGGTTTCTACCGGCATGGAGACCCATTCTCTCTCATTCAAATGTGAAATGCCAAAGACTCTCCTGCCGCTGAGGAATTTGATAGTTGAACAGGGTCTGCAGCTTAAGGACTTGTTCACACCAAGCGCATTCCAGGAGCAGAGCAGTTAAAGACCGGAGCAAAACTGCGTCCAATGTATTCCAATGGTATTTTTAGCTCCAGTTCACATGGCAGTGTTCCGTTCCAGAGCAGGTAAAAAAACTGCAGCAGGCCCCATTTTACCTGCTCTGGAACGCATGCAAACGCATCAAAAACACGGCACAATAGGGAGTGATGCTTACTGTACGGTCGCATGTCTCCCGTCGAACAGGCTTGAAAACCCACCGAGAATCGTTAGTGGCCTGCTCGTTCGACAACTGCCGAACGGGGCGGTGTGCGCACGCGCACACTGCCCGTTTGCAGTCATCTGAAAACCCGCCCTCACTGCGGTCATCGCAAGTACGATCTGCCTGTCCAAGATGGGCAGATCGTACGAGCTTTTAATTAGCTTACAACCATCGCAAGACAAGAGTCTTGCGATGTTTGTAAGGTGTATGGGCACCTTGAGATTTACACAGCCCTGCTAGACTATACAGCAAGCTTGGTGACCTGACTTTTCACAGCTGCAGTTAAGCAATAAAATGTAGGTCACTCCCCCTGCTACAACCTGTGATTGGACAGTGAAGAATCATTAGTCGTTCACCCCTCTGCTCACGCTGCTCTCTCTTCCTGTCGTTGTCATCTCATGTGCATGCAGCATTGCCTGACTGATACAATGTCAAATTCAGGTGACAGAAGCTGCATTTAAAATATTTTTTAAGTGGTTTTTTTTTTTTGCTCTACCTGGAGGAGTCCAGCTTGACACATCATTTTACCAAAGTGCACAACGATTGTGAATTTTAAAAGAACTGCTAGCAAAGCAATATTCTTCTGCATGCCAAACCCCATGACTGACAACTTTTGTACAGAGCACATGCTGGAAAGGATGCAACACCTCCAGTAACAGAATGGTGTAAAAGTGAAAAGCTCCCCAGTAAATACACACATTTAAATGCAACATAAGAACTTTACTGTAACAAGTTAACGTACCCCTTAGAGTAATTATTGGTTCTGTACAATTATGCAATGTGTATATATTTTTTAAATACAATTTAACAATGCAATTCTTAACAAGACATTTAGGAAGAAGAAAAAAAAATTGGATAACATGGAGGAAACAGGTTTAGAAAAAGAAGGCACAACAAATGAGTAACAACAATAATTTGAACTAAGCCATGCTATTGATTCATAATTAGATGCAAGTGCAGTAACAACAACAGGACAAAGCATTGAACACAAAAAAGAAATATGTAGTGTGTGTAACTGGTGATGTCACCATACTTGCCTCCTACTCAGATGTGTACTGGTAGATGTAGAATTCTGCAGCACATGAAAACATCTTAGAACTAAACAATACCATTGCACCCATTTCTTTATTAGGGAGATTATTAGGCTTATGCTTAAATCAGCATGGCAGAGTGCAACTTCAGAAATTGCAGTAGCTCATAGCAACCAAGCAGAATCGTTTCCTTCAGTAATCTGTTGTCAGTAAACAGAAATTCAGCTGGTTGTTATGTATTACAGTGCTCAGCAAATATTCATTGCTTTGTGTACTATTTTTCCCAAAGGAGCACAAGCGTGTCAAAGCATTCAGATAAAAAAATGTCAAATTTAGTCTTGAGTTCAGCTCAAAGATAAAGATATAAGACAAATATATAGTAAAGCTGTACAATTCTTTCATGGACTAAGGTGAAACTAAAAATCTATGGGGCACCTAAAAGATACCCAACCCCAGTAGCTAGTAAAAGAACATTATTTAATCATCCATACCTCCAAATCACTTATATTTTAGAGTCACAGTGCAGTCACACATAGCTACCAGTGGAGGGAAGCAATGCATTAGTTAAATCCCTGACTACACTACCTCACTGCATACATTTAAGTAGCAGATACAGAAATAATCAGTATGAAGGTACGAATAATTCTTAGGGCTCATTCACTCAGTAATTCCTGGCCATATACCATCCAAAACACTATTTCTGGCATGAGTACGGCTAGGTGTTTAAATCCAGTAGAGAACAGGAAGCCTGTACAAATCAGTGGTATACAATCCACGGCTGTTGGCATGCAATTGCTCAAGGACAGGTGAACGGCTCTGTATGCAAACTGTTTGTGTCCAGAGCCACTCATCAGTCCCTAACTGCAGGAATTCGCTCCATGTGTGAATACATGCAGACAGCCGCAGAGCCTCTCATTGATATGTACAGGCTGAGCAGCCACAGCTAAATTTAAAACACCTGGCCGTACATGTCCCAAAAATATGCTGTTCTTGCCAGGAATGGACAAAAGAATGAGCCCTTAACGTTATTTAACTTAAAGCCCACTTCCACAATTTATTATGTGAGGTATCTCTGCTGCTTATATGGGTACATGGAAACATTTTCGCAGCAGTGTCTTAAAATAGTGTAGGAGAGAGATCAGAGCAGCTCTGAACCACTTTGTGGGAGAGGGAAGCAGCACATCAGGTAAACAAACTGTAAACTTCACTCAAAATTAAATGTGAAAATGCTAAACCTAAAAGGGCATTCATTGAGTTCAGAGATTTTGTTAAGACAATCCCTAAAGTGACATCCACACAAACCTAGCACTCATTCACCCATTTACGGACCTAGAGAATCACTGCATTTTACGATTGTGCTGCTGCAGCTAAAGTCAGCAGCAGATTAGTTGAATAAGTAAAATCAGGGAGTTACAGCTCTGAATTCTGGTTAAAACTAGGAGCCGTTTGAAGAGGAGACACCTCTGTGTTAACACACCTGAGACTTACAAATAGATGGGATTCTTATTTCTAAAGAATGTCCAGTGTTGGACAGCAGCATAACGCTGTAGCAGCTTCACAGGAACGGAGACAACATCAGTTAAAAGTCGCTCGTTTTGGATGCCGTTCCCGATAGGCTGCTTCCACGACAATGTTATGTGCATCATAAGACTGAGAAACATAGGAGTGCTCCCAGTGCAATATTTGGGGGAAAGGTGGACGTTACCCAATTAAAAATACTGATTTTACCAAATATTTTTGACGCAAAAGTACATATAAAGCCAACAGTTTTTTTGTTAGTTGTGGATAGAGTAGGCAACGACCCCTTAAGGTCCCTGTCAAGTGTTTGTTTTTTTTCCCCATCTCCCTTCACTTCCTATCTGAGAGACACAGCAAGAATTAAGAGGAGAACTCTCCGGAGAGAGAAAAGGAGGTCCCCTTTTAGACAGCTGTACCTATAGGAAGATTAACCTTCACTTCTTGTTTAGGTAACATCTAAAATATGTTAGATTTCCTAACACTTTTTCTACTATGAGAATGGTCAGTGGGGATGAACCTCCCGAGCAGAGACTCAGACAGAAATAAAAAAAACCTGACAGGGATTCTAACATTTTAATATTCTTTCAAAAACAAACTTTTGGTTTTGCTTACACTTTCAGCTACAAAAAGGAGACTTTTACTCACTACGGAGTAGAGATGAGGCTGAGCTTGATGCAAACCCAGTTTGCCCGAGCCCACTTAAAAAACTCTTAACGCCACCCCATCCCAAATCAGTGGTGGCAGTTATAGTGGGGGGGGCGTTCCCCACCCTCTGTGAGACCTATAGCTCTGGGAGGTGGAAAGTGCCTCCCCACAACTGACTGGGTCAAGAGTGGGTAGCAGTCAAAATTTTGAGCAGGCTTGGAAGTACTCAGCGAACTGGGTTCATACCAAGCCCAGCCTCATCAGTTCTACTGAGTGAGTAGACCTCACCTTTCATAGATCACACCGATATCAATGTGTTGCTAAGTAAAGTGATGCCAGCAAAAAAGTTAAATATAATAAAATTGCCCATGTATTTTAGTGTTGAAGTTAATAGACACAAAAGGAAATATATGCTATATACACACACACCAAACTAAGCAGAGCAATACACTGAACTCAGGTGCCCTTTGTATACCATACAGACACAGAATTTCTATCCAGCAGGAAAAAATATATATATCTATAATTTTTTTTTCTGGTTTAATTCCTTTTAATCTCCAATGTAATGGGACATGAATGCAGAAAAAAAAAATATGCCACATCTGCCTCACAGAGAATCTGCCATTACAGATATACATTGCAAAATAAACGAGTTAGCGTTTACACAGAAGAGACAATCCCAAAATACCTCAAATCTTATACCTGATTTAGATTAGCAATCTAAGGAAACCATTTTGCAAAAAAGTTAAACAGACAATTTTTAAAATGATTAAAATAACATGTACAAAAAACATTATATCTGAAACCCATTAAAACCACAGGAAATAAAGGTCTGTAGAATACATCTCTCCCAGAAGGGACAGGATGTGTGATGAGCTCCTGATGTTGATGCATAAAACACACATTTTTGTCCCAGACAGTTTTTTTTTTTTTTTTTTTATTCCGTTTATCGAATTGAGATCGGTTAACGGTGATGCCAAAATGCTGCTGTACATAAAATGACATGGCAGCTAAACAACTTTCTGGCCAGGAAGAAAACGAAAAAAAAAAGTGATAGCACTTCATGCTTTAAATTACAAGATGAACTTTCCTAAAAAGAACCCAATGAAAATTGCTGCAATAACAACAACGAGGGATGGGATGGGGCTTCCCTGCTCTTTCACAATTCCTCTGCTCTTCCTTCTGTCTTCCTAGAAAACACAAAAGTAGTATATTATGAATGTCTAGCAATGGGAAGATTGTCATTCTCATACTCGGTCTTACAACTTTTTTCAGAAATATATTTTTATTGGAGGTTTTTACAAAAACAAAATATATGAACACACCAACAGAACCAAAAAAGCGTACATAAATCGCAACAACCGCGGTCTTACAAAGCATATGGTATGTCCGAGTCGTATAACATAGAAGGCACTCATGGTGTATGCACCTTGTGGAATCCCTGAGCTAGGCGCAGTTTGGAGTGCTTTACCTTGCAGAGCTTGGGCCGCCATCCTGCTATCGGAGGCGGGCCAATTCTAAGGAACAGGCACCCGGTAGGCATATAAACAGAGCGACCAAGGCATTGCACAACTAACATGCACCACAGACAAACAAGAGAAGAAGATGAGAGTAAGACAGAAGGGGTATGGGGGAAACGGAAGGAAACAGGGGGGGGGAAGGGTTGGGGAGATCAGAGCATCCATATACCGTTTTAGCAAATAGGTGGTGTGATAGGGGGGGGTGAGTAAGGGGTAGGCGAGGGGGTAATCCCACCTCACGACCCGTGAAGTTGCCCCTAGTTTGGTTGGAGTGTTAGAGGGGTCTCTGAAGACTCAATGCAACGATCGGAACTCCTCCGTATCTAAGAACAAGATCCATGGCGTCCACCTGGTCAGAAAGGTATCAGATCGGTCAGCCCTTTCTGCAATGAGCTCCTCAGATCTCATCAGGCGGCACATCTCCGCTGTCCATTCCGCAACCGATGGGATGACAGTGGAATTCCAATGTCGAGGTATTAAAGCTCTGGCAGCAATAATAAAGAATCTAAGCAGGGACTTTTTCACCTTAGAGATAGAGCCCGGAAAGACTGATAACAGAGCCATCTCCGGTGTAATGTGCAGGTCAATGGAGGTAACTCTGGAGTAGACATGTTAGATAACTCGCCAAAAGGGCAGAAGCAGAGGGCAACTCCACCACACATGGGTTAACGTGCCAGGTCCAACCAGGCATCTCCAGCATGTGTCCGGGTACGCAGAGGAGATCTGGTGCATTCTAACCGGGGACCGATACCATCGGGTCAGCAGTTTAAAGTTCCGTTCTTGTGCATACGTTGACATACAGAGTTTGTGCGTAAAGCACAGACATTTGCGACGATCATCCTCCGAGAGGGTGATCTCCAACTCCTGTTCCCAGGCAGAGAAGAAGTACAGGGATTCCCCGCTATGCGCGGTGATCAAAGCTTGGTAGAGCAGCGAGACAGGGCGTTGAATTGGTAGACCAGCGACGCATAGGTCCTCAAAAAAAGTGAGAGGCCTATAGAGAGAGTTCCCGATACAGACAAAGCGTCCACAAGATGTCGAAGTTGAAAATAGGCCAGCCAGGAGGCTCGTGGGAGAGGGCTGGGGCCAGACAGTGACGCCAGTGGCTGCAGGGCAGATCCCGACAGGCACTGGAATACATAACAAGGTTCAGAGATCTTCCAGCACAAGGTGGGAACCCCACACCCTCCCGGGAAACCCGGGTTGGCAAGGATCGGGGTCATGGGGCCCTGGAATGTGGATAGATTATATCTGGACCTCGTGGTGTTCCATGACCGTAACACTATGGGTGGGAAAAAGGGGAGTTCCACACCTCGCGGTCGAAGAGTAGTTGGTAACCATGGAAGTGTGAATAATGGTACCGGGGAGAGGTCGCGTTCCAGGGTGACCCACAACGCGGGGTCGCTAGAGTCGAACCAAGCCGCCAAGTGAGATAAATGGGTGGCCCGGTAATAAGACTCCAAGTCTGGAAGAGCGGCGCCCCCGTGGTCCTTCTTCTTTATCAAAATAGTGTATCGCAGTCTGGGTTTCTTATTCCTCCAGATGTAGCGCAGGACCGCCGAGCGGATGCGTTTAACTCGGTCTTACAACTTTACTTACTAGAGACACATTCTCTCTCATTAGCACTTTGTAAATACAGTTAGGATGCAGTCATCATTTGCTCACAAGTCAAGGTGCCAATATATTTTTGTTATGGTCATTCTTAAAAGGGAGAAGTTTTGTGCCGTACAGTGCCTTGGGAAGGTATTTACCCCCTTGGTGTTTTACCTGTTGTATTGCATTACAACCTGGAATTAAATGGATTTTTGGGAGGTTTGTACCATGTAACTGTTTGAGAATCTTCTACGACAGAAACCGGAGGGAGGATTGTGTTTCCTGTAGATGGAAAAAACAATCAAAGACATGTTTAAAAACGCCTCTCACCCCACCTCCACCAGTGCATGAGGGGAAAAAATAAATCCCTAACAAGGGTGGGAAGTAGGCTTGCTGTCCTGGGAGATTCTCAGAAACACTTAACAGTAAGTAACTGGGGATTTCCAAAATCATCTACCAGGACAGCAACCTGAGAAGATAAGCAAGAAAAATAAACAAGCCTACCTTAGGGTGGGACCACTGCTTGAAGGACTTTGCCAAAAGCCAAATCCTACTGAGATAGGACCTCCACTCTAATGCTTCACAAAGGTGTCCCGATTCGACCAAAAGGCAACCCCTGCAGATCTTTTCCACCAAAATGCCAGCACTTTCTGCCCAGGAAGTTGCCAAAAGACCTATTAGAATGAACTTTCAAAAAGGAGCCGGGATACTCACACCCTTCTTCCTATATACAAAGGATAAGGTCTGCCTGATCCACCTGAGGGCCTTCACAAAAAGATGGCAAAATAATGTCCTGGGACCTATGAAAAGAGGTGACCACCTTAGGCAGATATAAGGGATCCGGCCTGAGAACAATCCTGTCAGGAACAAAATGTAAAATAGGGCTCTTTGATAAATAAGGAAGATCCCCCACTCTTCTATCCAAAGTCACAGCTAAGAAAAAAGCCATCTTCAAAAGGACAACCATTTAATGGTAAAATCTTCAATGGGCTCAAAAGGATCCTTATTAATACCTCTAAGGACCAAAGAAACATCCCAAGGAGGAAAAATCATTCCCAACAAAAGGAGTAGCACGTTCAGTAACCAGAAAAAAAACAACATCTGATTAGCGGATCACCAGGTAATTTAATGTCCAGAAAGGGCGGAAATCTGAACCTTTAAAAAAAAGGTGCAAAGTAACAATTTCTTCTCCACGCCTTCCTGAAGGAAATCCAAAATGACTGGCACTGACTGAATGCCGTCAATTGAATAAAACTCGGATTGTGGTGCAAAACCGGACACCGAGACAGTAGTTATGATCTGAGGGACAGAGACCAGGGAACTGATCATCTTTGCAGTTCCAGAAACCACATGCTCCTGGTCCCCTAGAGAGCAATCAAAATGAGTCTGCAATCTGATAGACAACCTCTGGATCACTCGAGGAAAAAAAGAAAAAAAAGGAGGAAGAGCATAGCCTAGGGAAAAATCCAAAATCTGAAACAGGGCATCCACTCCCTTGGAATCCATTTCTTTCCAAAGAGAAAAGAAAAAAGGGCCCACTTTCCTGTTCTTCCTTGTCGCAAAAAGGTCCACCTCCGGTAACCACCAGCAATCGACAATCTGAGAGAACACTTCTGGATGAAGCTCCCATTCTCCATGGCAAATGGTTGCTCGACTTAAATAATCTGCCACCACATTGAAGGTTCCTCTTATGTGAACCAGAAAGATTGAGAAAAGATTCTCCTCCACCCAAAGAAGAATCTGAATGGCTACCTGTAGAAGACTGGGAGACCCGGTACTTCCCTGACGATTCAATTAGGCAACTGTCATAGCATTGTCTGAAAAGACCCTTGCCCTTTCAAAATGTCCTGGAAAGCGAACAGGGCCTCTCTTACTGCAGACAACTCTCCTAAATTGGAGGAGGCGTTCATCAGATCTGGGGACCAGGACCCCTAAGCTTGAAGCCCCTGATAGTGAGCTCCCCACCCCCAGGAACTCGCATCTGTGATGACCTTCACTTGTTACCACAGATCGGTAACCTCAATGTGCCAGCCAAATCCATGAGGAAGCTAAACAGACTAAAGACTAAACAGGGCAACAGCCGGGTGGGGGGGGAATGTGTGGGAGTCGAGCCTTAGCAACAAACAGGGGGAAGAAAGCCTGCTTTGGGAATTGGGGGAACCTCTGCGATCCAAACCCGCAAGGCTGCAGGCAATCACAGTACCCAAAGCAGAGCCGCACAGAGGGGGACCGCTGACCACAAGGCCATCTGGTCAGAAGCCAAGTAAAGCATGGTGGTGGCAACATCATGCTGTGTGAATGCTTTTTATCAGCAGAGACTGGAAAACTGGGCAGAATTGAAGAAAACCTGTTTCAGTCTGCTACGGAGTCGAGACCGACGGTTCACCTATCAGGAGGACAATGACCTTAAAACATACTATTAAAGCCTCACTGGAGTGGTTTACCCCTTTTGCTACTGCCACTGAATGCCATACAGCAGCGGTAGGGTAGCCCTGCAAGCAAACTCCAGGCTGCTATAGCAGCCAGGAGGGCTATGTAAGGCCAACTGAGGGCTTTGCACTGGAAGTAATTTAGGCAGTTGTAAAGCCCCTGATCACTTCCACAGTTCCTCAGGTGCCAACCACTTCCCTGCCGGATCACACTATGCCATGTATCCCGGGCTACACTGCCCCTTCTTACGGGCCCAGGACTGGCATGGAGGATATAGGCTGCAAGAAGGGAGAGAGACCAGTGAATATGCATTTGCCGACATCCCCTCCATTGAACGAACCCGGAAGCAACAAGAATTGTGTCACTTCCAGGTGCCGAGCCGTTATTTCCCAGGCACTGTGGCCGGGGATGAAGCTGAACCAGCATGATCTGTGCTGGATCAGCTTCACTGGAGTGCAAAGGTGACATCAGAGGGTCTAATAGACCCCCAATATCTCCTTAAAGAGAACCTGTTACCACTAATATGCTATTACATAGGGGGCTTGTGAGCACCTATGTAAAAGCTATAAAAATAGTTTATAAAAAAAAAAAAAAAAACCTAAAAACTTAAAGTTAAAAAAGAATTTAGAAAAATTAAGTCTCCTGCCTACATGCACATGCATGTTGGGTGCGCCCAAGTACAAAACGACATTGTGTTCGTGTGTACTTGTGGGCAGGGAGCTTTTAAACATTTTCTTTCTTTTTATTAGACGTCATTTCACTTTTTTTTACTTAAACTAATTGGTGCAAAACAAATGAAAAGGACAGCACCTTCTCCTCGTGAAGTAGATCAAATTTATTTAATAAAAGATTAAAACTACTCACAAACCGAGTTGATCATATACGCATGTATGTACTGGTATCCCGCATCCAAACATCAGAAAAGCAAAACTGGAGTAGACAAAAAACTGGAGCAGCTGTGACAACCAATCAGCTTCTCCATTCAGTTTGTTTAGTTAACATTTGAAAATGAAAAAGAGAAGCTGATTGGTTGCCATGCACAGCTGCTCCAGTTTTGATAAATTCCCCTCATAGTTTTTACTGAGTTACTCCGATGAAGGGGGTACCTCCCAGAAACGCATCACTTATGTTATAGTAACCAGCAGGACCGGTCTATGGTATACATCTGCTGCCAGTATATTGGTACTTCGTTGTGACACTTGATGTTTGGATGCGGGATACCAGTACGTACATGCATTTATGATTTACTCAAGTTTGCGAGTAGTTTTAATTTTTATTATTTAGTCCATACATTTGATATTACTTCACAAGGAGAAGCTGCTGTCCTTGATTTGTTTTGCATATATTTGAAGATTTCACTGTCGGATGTGGTCTGCTGCCTCCCTCCAAAGACGATCCTTTAGTTTGAAAGCGAGAATACACTGCCAGTGCCGACTGCCTGTCCGAAGACATACAGACTTTTTTTGTGTGTGTTTTGTACCTAGCGTCCTACTCCTGCAAGTGGCACTATAACCCAGTGTTCATGATCTACAGATCTTCACTGCGCCCTTCAGTGAATGGAAGAGTAATAGTATTTTATGGGGAAAAGAGAAAACAAAAACCCTGTGGCATTTGTATGTACTATATGGTGCTTTAGCAAACTAAATGTAATCAAGTCAAAGATTTGATCTACTTCAAGGGCTGAATAGTATTAAGAGTTGAGTCTTTATTTTAGGGCTTATGTTAAAGGTTCAGGAGGGGATGGGATGCTTAAGGTTGAGGGGTACTTAAATTATGAACAGTTTGGGGAGCCATCAGATTTACTCCTGCACCAAAAGTACTGTCATTTATTGTCTATATTTGTATCTTACTGCTATTAGATACACATATAGACAATATTTCTCACTTTTAAAGCACTGCAGAAAATGATGGCATGATGTCCAGTATAATAATCTTGACCCTTTGGAAGTTTCTCATTCTGTTCTGTTTCCATGCTAAAAGAAAAAAGAAAAATGGGCAACAATGGTTTATGCAGCCTCTGTTTTTTTTTGTGTGTATCAGCCAACCTAATTTCCGCATGAACACTATACAAAAGCAAGACAAAAATCGGTAGGTCATTTTCTTACTTTCAACAGCTGATTTTCATCTGACATTTTTATAATCTCAGACTGGAGTTTCTTGCATTCTTCCACAAGTTTCCTAGTTTCAGTATCATCCATTGAAGAGCTACCTTTTGATGGCAGACAAGCAAACAGTTTTGTGGCTTCATGTGTCTGAAAAAAGAAACAGAGGTAGTGGCAATTTAGACAAAGTTCTCAAACTCTAGGCAAAGGAAAGTGGACCTTCTGTCTACAGCAACTACAAATCACTTTTCCAAAGCAGTATAGAGAATGAAACCTGATTAAATTCTCTTTGCTGTGGGCGAATGTCTCATATTGTCTCATATTATATCAATTGTCTTAAATTCATAGCATGAAATGTAGTACAAATAGTTTTTGTGGTAGATCTCGTCATTTGAAAAGTAGATCTTAAAAACACAAAAAATTGTGGGCACCCCTGTTTAAGCAATAGAAACTGGGTATAGAGTCAGAAGTATAATTCAACCCCAAAGACATAACTAGATGGGCAAGAAATATTTTTTAATTTGTATATATGTTTTTTTAAATGGGAACACAAATTTGATTGCAAAAAGTATGAATGGGGTGCCTGGATTACGAGACTGCTTGAAAAGATACACACATGCGTCAATCTTATCTGCCAAAAGATTTGCATATCTGATCAGACAGCCCTGTGATCCAGACATCCTTGCCAGACAGCAAAATAAGGCTGCGACCTAACTTTTGTGCAACAGTTAAATTAAGTTTGGTCAGCAACCAACCTCCCAGCTTGCTGACTGCAAAATAAAGTAACAACCATGTCATTCAATGTTAAATTGACAGCAGAGCCTAGATTAAGGGGCCACCCCTCCCTCTTCCAGTATGAGTCCTATGGTGAAGGAAATTACAATGTTCTAGTATATAAAAAGGCAGATTCCGCTACCTAAAATAGCTTGTATATAAAAACTAGATGTTTATAAAACATATTATTTATAAATATATGATTAAAGGTGATTGCTATGCATCTGCCTGGAGGTTCACTTTAAAGAGACACTGTTATAAATCCACATTCCCCTTATATACATATCATAAAACAGGCCACTAGTATAGCTCATGGTCTATACTTGTATTAAAGCCCTGTCTTATCAGGTAGAGCTCGCTCTTCCCCCTGTGACACCTTCTATAGTTTAAGAGGCTGCGAGAGTGAGAACCTGCAGCCCTCCTATTCCCATGGCTAAGACATCCACATCCTTCTTCTGACAGCAGGGTAAGAGTTGCACTCATCGCTAGGACAGTGCTGACCCTGCTGTCAGGAGCACGACTGCACTTGCGCAGTAGTAGTGGGAAAGCACAGGTGTGGGAAGATTTTGCATAACCAGAGTTAGAAAAGCTTTCTGTAGCTTAGGTTTTCTAACTATGTCTGTGCAGAACCTCTTCACACCTGTCAACCCCTGGGATTGTGTAATTGCACGCAAGCTTCCAACAGCAGGGTAAACAATGTAATTGCAATAACAGAGTCTTCCCCTAAGGTTGGGAGAAGGATGCGGACAACACTACGGGCTCTCAGTTTCATAGCCCCTGACACTACAGAAAGTGTGGCAGGTGGATGTAGAGATCCCAATATCTAAGTGATAAAAAAATAAAGACAAGACAAAGCTTCAATACAGGTATAAAAGGCGAGATATACCAGTGGACAGTTTTATGATGTATAAGGGAAAGTGCAAGGTCATGAGGGTGTAAGTTTACAAAAAATGAAAAAAAAAGGCCTCAGTCATGAAGGGGTTAAAAAAAATGCTAGTTGCTATTATTTACGTTGCACAATATTTTCACAAATGGCTATTTCTAGGACAAAATGCACTAAAATGGATCAATGCACAAAAACAAAATATAATACACTTTTAAAAATAAAAAAAAGATGGGGCTGTATTGGGTTTCCAGCGCTGGTGCCGGTCTCTGATCCACCGCAGACTCCTCAGGTTCCCCGGTGGTGTGTCCCTGATGTGCTCGCTCCCAGCTTCTGTGATGCTCTTCTCCTCTCCCCTCTGATGCTCTGGACTGTGCATGCGCCTGCCAACATTTCCCCCTCACAGCATTCGTGAGCCCTGACTTCTGCAGTGGGAGCAAGCGGCCCTGACACAGGTACGTTTGTTGGAATTTGCCAACATTTTTTTTATGTTGGGGCAAATATTTACTGCTTACTAGCAGTAGATTAAAAAAAAAGTATTTAATTCTATTCTACTTCATAAATTAAATATGCCCCTGAAATGGCTAAATCATTTACCATTCAATAATTTAGGAGTTAAAAGTGAATGATGGCACTAGAATTATTGCTCTCACTCCAACATTCGCAGTGATATGCAACATGTGTGGCACAACTGTCATTGGGGTTTTTTTATATGTCACTTTTATTTTTTAAACTTTTTAGCTTAACGATGCTACCACATAGGGAACAGCACCCTTTCAGCTGCATACAAGTGATCATTTGTATATGAAAGCTGGGTGCAAGATCATGGCTGCAGAAGCTGTTAATACAGGTTGATCGTGCCCAGTTCTTACCTAGCAAGAACACATCCCCCCACCTCCACCCCAGTATATGTTATAGAGAGGAGAAATGGAGGTGTTCTGCAGTTCAGAATGAAGCAGGGCTGACAACACTGCTTGGTATTTCAGCGGAACAGATCACTGTGTTGACAGCTCAAAAAGAAATTAAGAGCAACATGGATTTCTGGCAGGTCAACAGGTTTTTTTGTGTGTGTTTTGAACTTCAAAGCTATACTGCATATGCTTTATTCTGCACCGACATAAAAATCTTTGGGAGTTCACAAGACACTTGCTGTTCTATTAATCCAACTGAAAAGCAATGTAGTCTCTTATTTCCAAACAAAATCCCCAGAAGAGCTGATAACAAGGAACAGGCTGCAATCAGAAGTGGAATATGAACGGTATGGAAACATTTAGAAGTATATTGTGTATTAATAGCTCATTTGTGGAATGTATTTTCGGTGCCGAGTGTCTCTTATAAGACCACCAACAAATAATGTTTGTGAAGAGCAGAATGTCTTGGATGGCACAGACTTGTGCATCTCGTGTTCTGTTCATGCAACTACAGTCAAAAAGAATAGTCGGAAGCATTAGAAAAAAAAACACATCCTCACCATGGAATATTTATGATGGTATGACATTCTAAAATTAACAAAATGCTAACTTACCGGCTTTTCATGTTCATGTGGCATGTCAAACACACACTTTAACTTAGAATCCATAAGATCATCAGGTTTTGCTTCCTTCCACTACAAATCACAAAATGGACAGGTTAGGCACTGCAACATTACAAAACAATTAGCAGTTATTACAGCATTTCAAATCAACACAAAAGTCTGAATGGGGTGAACTGCAAGTTAGCTTAGAAATCATTTTTTTGTATTTAGAGTGCATCTAAACCCAAAAATAGAAAAGGAATACATTTTAGCTTCGATACAATGGCTACATTAGGTTTTCATTTTTTTTAAGCTTCTTTCCTTTAACTTGGTATTCCTGCAAATAACACACCTCCTGTCCCTGGATAGCTACACTCACTCCTCCAATGTATCTATGGAGGTAGCCATCACACAGACTGCACTAGGAACAAGCCTGTCTTTGTTCATCTCCATTACATGGAGGGTCAGGGGTTTAGTAGTTTACACGTGAAAAATAAACATTTCAGGCAAGATCAACAGACACTTTCTACACTTGCTAAACGCCTGAGAAACTAAACTAATGCAGCCATCACATCTGTGGGCTGGTAGGCTGTAATATATTACATTTTTGTTCTTGAGTTTTGATGTGCTTTAATTCATATGCGGCATTGTCAAAAACTACAAACTTGCCATCTTTAACCACTCGTGCACTAGCCTGTATAATCCCCTTCATTACCAGGCCATTTTTCAGTCCTGTGATAGTTTGACACACACAACACGGTAACCAAATAAGTTTTATACCATTTCTTTGAGACAGTGCTTACTTTTGGTGGCATTTAATAACCACCTGGTTTCATTACTATATAAAAGGAAGATATATATATATACACACACACATACCAGAACACTACGAAAACCCCTGAAGTGCCGCCTTTTTGCAAAGTAGATACTCGAAGGTCATCTCATTTACTGCCACAATTTTTGGGAAATGAAGAAACAAGCGGTATTGCGTTAAGTTTTATCATGAAGATTTTGTGCAGGTTCACTAGATATAGTGCATTATTAATGTATATATCGGGACGTACCAATATACCAGCCGAAAATTGCACTTTTGGCTGAAAAAGCGGTGCATCCGTGATTTTTCCTCCCCGCTGGGCACTGCTCTGTGAGAGAGGAGAGAAACTGTCACAGGAGGCCGAGCGGTACAGGAGGAGAGCGCTGTGAGCGGCCAGCCTCCTTCCTCCCACACCGTTCAGCCTCCTGTTACAGATCAGGAGAGAGGCGGTGTGGGTGGAGACAGCCATTGCTGTCACAGGAGGCTGTGATCTCTCCTCCCGCACCGCCCTGCCCCCTGTGTCAGCCAATCCAGGATGGAGAACTGTACAAACACTCAGTGATCACTGAGTGTTTGTAAATAATTGAGGACAGAGTATGGTTACTACATCCTCAATTATGAATGAATGGGAAGTGATCTACTTCATCTCCTGTTCATTCATGATTGTGGTTATAGTAAGAGGATTCCTGTTCATTGATAACAGGGGTTGCAGAAAAAGAGATTGAGGACTGTGCGTCCTCAATCTCTTTTTCTATTTTAAAAAGGGAAATATCAGGGATCTGTTTAGACCCCTAATATTTCCCCGAAGCCCCTAAAAAGTAAAAAATACAAACATTTCATAAAAATAAATAAAATATTTAAAAAAAAAATTTACATTAATTTAAAAAAAAGAAAGTTAGAAGAAAAAAAACATTCGGTTTCGATCTGACATTTTTTTCAATTTTTTTTAACACTTCTCATTTTGGTGCACCTCTACTTAATGTACAGGTCACATACAATGGGACTCATGCAGATTGGGTGGTTAACAAGGATAAGGAAAGTGAATAAATGAATATACAGGCCAGAGACAGGATGGAGATAAAAATGTCCTGCTCAGAGGAGAGGGAGTGAAAATCCTACAACTTAAGCATAAATATTAATCGAACTTAATAATCGGCTAACTAATCGATTTTGAAAATAATCGTTAGCTGCAGCTCTAATAATTACCCCCCACCTTCAATCCGCTACTGATGATTGGATCTATGCATTTGCCTTGTTAACTGCACGGCCTTTAAATTGCACTCCAGAAATACAGGACCACCTCTTTGCCATTTTTTCCCCAATATGGGAGTAAGTTTTGTTTATTTCTGTAAAAATAGCAACTAAACCATAAGACCTCACTCACATGAGGTGCTGCTCTGTAAAACATGAAAGGCCGGTTGATGCATTCAGAGTTGCGTGAAGAAGCACGCGGCAACTCCATTAACTCTATGTAGATGCAAGACTTATACGCCCTCGCATGCTGTTTCCTGCAGGACTACGTTTTAACAGTCACACAAAGACAATGTATGGACCTGGATCCATCATGTCTACATCCGACGCTGTACACCATCTGTGTGCCGCCATCAAAACTCAGAGCTAAAGAAATCAGTGTGCAAATAATAAAGTTGGTAAATTACAACAGCATTTGTATCATTGTCCACATTCTAAGACCTCAGGCTACAAACACATACCTTGACCTTACCTTAATATGCCCCCAGCACAACAGACTCAATAACATTATGTTCAGTGGCTACAAAACTGTACCTCAAATCTACAGTGAACTAGAATGACATTCCATGTGTGCATGGTCTAAGGCTGGGTTCACACCTAGGCGTATTACGTATGCACGTCTGTCGCGCGACCGTCACACGGTTTTTTTTACCGCGATTACGAAGGCTACTTGGCTGTATCCCAATGGAAAACGCCCTCCAAAACGGCCCAAAGAAGTACATGTACTTGTTTGGGCGTCAGCCGTTTTGTAGGGGGTTCAGACGGGCGGAAATACGGAAAGGTGTGAACCATACCCATAGAAAACAATGGGATTTTCATGGTTGTACGTTTTGTAGAGCGTTCATAGAGCGTTGAACGCCCGACAAAACGGAAAGGTGTGAACGGGGCCTAATGCCCAGTTTACTACAATATCTACAAAGAAATCAAGTCGCTAAAGGTCAGAAAAAATTATCTTCACCACATTTTACAGTACAACTATTTTAAAACAAAAGATGACAATCCCTAGTTGCCCACTGTAGTAGTTACCTTAAGCTGTATCAAAATGGTGGTGAAATTGCTTGGGCAGTAACATTGCCCAGCTGGAGCAATTCACCTCCTACCTCCTGTCCACAAGGGGACCATGCCAATCCTGAGTCATACCCAATACACATACACCTCATATCACCTTTATTGGCTACCTCCTCAAAGCAGACAGGGTGCCAGAAGTTAAGTCAGTTGACAGTGCTACCAAAGTTCGTACTACCACAGGCAAACCATAAGAATGCTGAACATAAAAAATTGTAAGAACAAGATGAACATGTCATTTTTATACGAACTACAAAGAAACAATAGCTTCGTAGGTTAAGAAAAAAAAACAAACTCACCATAGCTTCCATGTCTGAAATATTTGGTGGAGCAAATATTGTCTGCACCATGAACTTGTGCTTACTCTTTTCATTTGGATCATAGTCAAAAGGCTGTAGCATTACTGTGAACAAAAAGAGAAAGGACATTTTTTTTTGCAAACAATGCATGTTATCTGGGTTATCAGCACAAGTTAAGCATTTTTAAATACAAGGACAGCCTATGCACATGGGAACTCAGGGCCAGGTCCACGATTCGCCACAATAGGCCCATGACCAGGAGTATAAAAAGAGAAGCAGCTTTTCCGCGCATTGTTATCCAATACTAAAGCCAGGTACAAACAGAGCTCTGCATGCCAATATGAAATTATCTTACATTAGCTAAACAAACATTTTTATTTTTACTTACAATTTCTTTTTCCCCCCACTTCCCGGTCCACTTTGGCACAAATTATGTACTCGTACCCAAGCATTGCATTCTGGGATGGTTACATCAGCAGTGCATTGCTGGGAAATCTTATCATGAGGGGTCAGGGAAAGGCATTTTCCTCCCCTGAGATGATGTGCATGTCCTAGTCACATGTGCCAGAGTTCCAAAAAGTAAAAGGGAGATCTAGTAACCTGCACTTAGTTAACATGGTCACTGTCAGAAGACTGGCGAAGAAAATAAAAATTAGGTATGCAAAAAAAAATTCTGCAATTATCTAGAAGTGTGTGTTTGTAGATTGTCATTACTAAAACATTTCTAAAAGGTGCCTTTGTTTTTGTTTTGAAGATAGGGATGAAGTTCCTCTTTAAGTATTCCTATAACACTGACTTTGAAATTACTTACAGGAGTTGCCCTAGCTGGATCTTAAAAAGAGAGGCATTGTTGTTTGGTGAGCCCAATTGGGTTAGTCACAAAGCTGCTTAATTGAAGTGATCTTTCCCTTCTGGCTTGTACGGCAGATTTCAGCCATACATTGGCTGCTCTTCAGTCGGCAGCCAATGTATGCTCTGCTGAGAACATGCTCTGCTGAGAACATGCTCTGCTGAGACGAAGTAGTGCAGAAGGACTTCAACTAAGCCGATCCAACTTCTGGATCGGCTGAGCCGAAGCTCCAGCAGCTAACTCGCTGTCGTACGTCCCTATTCGCATAGGAGACGAACAGCAGTGAGTGAATAGCCGAATGCCTCCGTACCTCCGTGGTACCAAGCAGTATAGAAAATGAAGAGTCAAAAAAAAAAAGTGGAAATTTGTTTTTAACCACCTCCCGTCCTTCGTGCCCGCGCGCCCCCTGGCGTGCACGAGCAGGAAACCACCAGAATTTTAAACAGCCAATGATGGCCGTTTACATACAAGCTGTTCGGCGTCTGTAAAGACACCCAATCACTTGTATGCTGCATGTCGTCAGGGTGCGCCCCCCAACCTCCGTACCTCTCCTGTGGTCCCCGCAATCCCGGGCGTCCATCTGGGACCAGCAGTGTAGCTCCGTGTATGGAGAAAGATCAGTACACGATCTCCCTCCACTCTCCTCCCAGTCTCTGAATGCAGGAAGTGATGTATATTACATCACTCCCACATTCCTCTGGTCACTCCCCGGTACAGAAACCGGAGAGAAGCTGATGAAGCAGATCTGTGCTTCATCAGCTTCTCTGGGGGTACCTAGGTGACATTAGGGATCCTCGAGAGCCCTGATGTCTCCATAAAGGGGACCTGTCACTGTAATTTGATATGACATAGGGGGATTTTTGTCGCCCTATGGGATAACAAAGTTGAGTGTAAGAAAAAAAAAAAGAAGAAAATTGCTCACAAAATAAAATTTACACAAAAAAACCCCACAAAAATTCCCACCCCCACATAGATGCGCAAAAATGCGTTAGGTGCGCCTACACGACAGTTGCACCAATTACGCCGCACGTTACATATCGCCGGGAACGCGACAGTGAGAGCAAAAATGCTAGGGCCATCAATCACTGATAACACTAAACTGATGAGCGGTAAAGGCTTTTAGGGCCCATTCACACCACATTATCTCCAGACCAGATTGTTTCTGTTTCCGGACCCAAAATGCATCCTTATATACCCCTATACTATTTCTGGCCTCTGTTCACACCAGCGCAGTTTGTTCCAGACCAGACAAAAAAAATACTGCTCCTCTCATTTTATCTGGAATGCACTGGAACTGTGGGCAGGTTCACACCATTTTCCAGACCAGATCTGGTCTGAAAAACGGTGTGAACCTACCCCCAAAGCGTCACCTATGGCCAATTTTGGCTATGGTAGTTTTTTGCAATTTTAAGGCTTCACATGTTTGGTGCCTATTTACCCGATGACCCCGTCTTTTATATTTTACCCCAAAATTGGGTACTAATAATTGTTTACCAAACATAATAAAAAGGGAAAACTTTTTTTTTTTATATATTTCGGTACTTTTTTCGTTTTTTAGTAATAAAAAAAAAAAAAGCGCAGTGGTGATTAAATGCCTGTGTTATATTGTGTGCAGAAATACAAAACAGTTGTATAATTTGTAAATTTCGCAGGAAAAAGCTAAAAGCATGAAAACAAAAACACTGGAAAACATTTAGGCTTACTGCACACAGGCAACCGTGCTACTAAAAATCGCTAGCAATCAGTTGAGTATAAATATCTTTTGTTCCGGCCCCCAAGAAAAAATAGGTTATATATAATGTTGGGGGGTTTTACGTCATTTTCAGGCCTAAAATGTGGAATATAACATGGGTGCAAAAATTGAAAAAAGGGCCTCAGTCATGAAGGGTTTAAAGTCAACATTTCTTTTGCCCCATTGTAACTGTGCTTTAAAGACTTGCCTTAAAAGAGAACTATTGGGCAAGTGTTTCTTTCACCCCCATATAGTTGTCTTTATGGTCACGTGAGGACATATACTAACCTCCTCCTGTGACCCAAAGATCAGTATATCGCAAGCTATTGCCCGCAATATACTGAGAGCGCCGCAGCCGGGATGGATCCTGACAATACTGTCGAGATCCACCCAGCTGGCCGATAGGCGGAGCCCACTATCAATCTAGAGGCGGAGCCAGCTGTGCACGCCCTCTCCCCAGTTCGTTCCTCCACTCGGCGCTGGAGGACTGGAGGGAGAGGGGGATCCCTGCGGGTAGCAGTGTCACAGCTTACTGCAGCGAGACGGTTGAGAAGCGGGTGGATCGGTGCATGTTTCTGCTCACTTCCCGATCTATAGAGCCGACAGCTTCTTTGTCACAGGTCGGCTCTAACTATGAGGATGAGTGGAAATCACTCACTTCATAGTTCTCCTTTTAGTGATGCCTCTTGATCCGATCATCTTCTTCTGTACACTTGTTTCTAGCAGTCACTCCAGCGCTGGTGCTGGTCTCTGATCCAGTGCTGACTGCTGTGTCTTCTGTGTCCCACAGTGTCTGTCCAACATGCACGCTCACGGCTGTGCGCTTTGACTTTCACTGTGTCTCTCCTCTTCTCACTTCTCATTATTTTCAAAATCGGTTAGCTGATTATTAAGTTCGATTAAAAAAAAAGAAAAATTTTAAAAAATGGCTCCAGTGATGGACTACTAGTGTGTATTGAGATTGTAGTCCATCACAGGAGCAAGCTTGGAGCGGTGGAAGTAAAAAAAGAAAAAAAAAAAAAGTGTGGTGTGCAATATAGTGAAATAAAAAGTGTAAAATTATACAGCAATGTATGCAGAATGGCAGCGCCTATAGAGGACTACAAAAACCAGCAACAGTACATTATACAGCACAATGCAGAATACCACCAGCTATAGAGGACTACAACAAATCCCAGCAATAATACATTATAGCTGGCGGTATTCTGCATTGCTCTGTATAATGTACTATTGCTGGGTTTTCTAGTCCTCTATAGCTGGTGGTATTCCGCATTGCGCTGTATAATGTATTGCTGGGTGTTGTAGTCCTCTATAGCGAGTGGTATTCGGCATTGCGCTGTATAATCTATTATTCCTTGATTTGTAGTCCTCTATACAGCGTAACGCAGAATACCACCAGCTATATAGGAATACAACAAATCCCAGCAATACATTATACATAGTGTATAATATATTGCTGGGATTTGTAGTCCTCTATAGCTGATGGTATAATATACAGCACAATGTACCATCAGCTATAGAGGAATACAAATCCCAGCAATACATTATAGAGCACCATGTGGGGGAAAGTGCAAGCTTACCTGTGCAGTCTTCGAGCAACTTGCTTCTGAAATCGGGCCTGTCTATCGGCAGCTGTCATCCGATCGTGGATTTGGGTGGGCGGTGAGCGTGAGGCGGGGAGGAGGTGCGGCGTGTGGAGTGTGAATGCGGGCAGGTGGATCTGGCAGTGACGAGCGTGAGGTGGGGAGGAGGTGTGGCGCGGAGCGTGTGTGGAGCCGTGAACAGGGACAACCAATCAGAAGCCAATTAATCGATGATTGAAAAAGTTAACAACTTTTTTAATAATCGATTAGTTGTTGCAGCCCTAACTGCTTGCTAAAGATATATGCAAAAAAGAAAAGTTTAATTATACTCTAACCTGTGCACTGCGAGAAGTATCCGCACTGCAAGGGTTAGTTTTAGAAAAACCTGTGCATCAACAAAATCACAGGTTCATTTGAAATTCTTTAGGTCTTTATTTTATTCACGACTTGTACACATGAATTGCTTAGTGCTTGCCTAAAGTTTAGTATACACGAGTAGAATTTCAAACAAATGAAATTTTTCGGAACGTTTGTGCGACTTTGTAATCATTGATGTGGTCAAATCGATGATCAATTTCAACCACGGTGACCAAAAATTTGATGGAGCAGGTTGCAAAGTATTTTGTCAATCTAACGAAATTCTAACAGTGAATGTGGTTTTCGTTCATTCATTCCAAAATCAGATGTCAACAAAAACGAAAATCAAAATGATATTTTGAATGACAAAATCGACAAGCCTCTGATGGTATTATCGAACATTCCGGCTGGATTTTACACACTAAAGGTTGTTAAAAATGCTCCCCGTGTATACCCCACTTCATTTCCTAACAGACATGACAAAGATCCGTTACTTTACAGATGGAGGATCTTAAAGCACAAAGTGCTGAAACCACAAACCACCCAAACTGAAAATGTATTTGTAACTCAATTTCTGGACAGTCAGGCAATGAGGATATTTGCAGAAAGAACAAGGCTTTCAACATTGAGATACTGCAATTTGCCTCCATAAAAATTAGATTTCAGGGTGTATTGTTTGAAATGTAACAAACAAATGCCTTAACTGGCACCATTGCAAGAGCCTGAAAAAAGGGAAAAGAGGTGCAAACTATTGCACAGGATTTTCAAGAGCCAGAATAATTCAACAGGTAATTCAAAACAGAAGTTGGTCTTTATAATGGAACTCTGGACAGATATACTTTATATTTAATCATATGTTTATCTATATAATGATTTACCTGCAAACGTATCTCCAATCTTGGCCAGCCAATATTGAAAGTACCTTGCTAGGTCAGGAACACCACCCTGCTACTTTCTGGTTGAACATTACTGCTCCCTGGATCAGCTCTCTCTGCTCACTGGACAAAAGGTGATAATAATGCTCATTCACAGTCTAGAGGCAGAGACATGACACAGGAAGCTTCTAAACAAAGATGCATTGCTTAATACGGACTACACGTGTCGCCTGTTTAACTATGCAGAGTGACAAATGTGTGTATATCACAAGACTGGTTGCACTGCCATTCCCGACTATTCCTTTTAAGAGGTGCTAGTTGTCTGGCTATCATGCTGATCTAATGGTTTCAATATTTTGAATTACGGACCCAAAATTATTTTGCAAATAAAGAATTTCAAGACTGTATACTTATGCTGGGTCCATGACTCAGCAGGTATTAAAGTCAGACGGTCACAGTAACTGCCAGCCAACTAGCATTTTCAGAAGCAATGCAGACCTTCATATTTCTCTGAAGACTGGCAGAAATGTGTATGGATTAGCCGATTCCCAAAAAAATAATAAATATAGATATCTATATCTATATCTCAGTAAACCAGTTTAAAGTACTCCAGCTTGTAGAAAAATTAACCCTTGCACTGCTAGGGGTGAAAATAAAGCGGATATACTCAACCGATCCTCATTCCTGCAGCAGTGACCAATAAGCTCTCCCCCTTCGCTCCAGTCGTGTAACGTCCCTCGGCGTCTTCAGTCCAATTCACTTGACACGTGATGATGTCACAGGTCCTTAGACTGGCAGAGCACAGGGATGAAGAGGCTGCAGGGATCGGTCTGGCAGGCAGGTGGGCGAGTACTTATCTTTAGAAAAACAACGAGCAGTTAACCCTTACAGTGCAAGGGTAGCCCCACTGCAAGAGTTAATTTTTCTACAAGCTGAAGTTCTTCTTCGAGAACCTCCATATCTTTTTTAAGATATGGAAATGTGTTCTAACATTTTAAAACCTCCTTAATATAGCATTCTGCTCGGCAATTTCATGATGTGCAACCTTTGGCCCATGAACCTTTCCGAAACAAATAGTACTGTGCCACCCAGACCCAGTTACTGCTGTTTGAAACACACTGCTTGTTTGGAATGGTCTTCAACATACTCACCACTATGAAAAATGTATTTTTTACAGCCAAACTTTTATAACCAGACATATACTATATATAAAAACTTACAAATTGATTAAATCATTTTTCATGCAACTAATGCAAGTACCAGGGCAACTGAACATTATTATCAAGGTGGGTGAATATTTTTGCGAGGATATAAATAATACTTTTTGACATTGGATCCATAAAAGTCAAGTTGTTGTGCAATATCTGCTATTATTACCTGAAACTGTTACTGTGGCTCCAGCATCTATAAGACCACTGTTTGGCCTCACACAGTAGCGCCTTGGAGCTGTAGTTTTCACCTTGAAGCATACTTTCTTATCAGACGGATTACGATAAAAAGACATAAAAACAGCCTCAGGGGCGTTAATACAAAGAAAAATAAAGCTGCAAGATAAAGGAAAAAAGTATTTACAGTTCTATTAGTGTTCTGTTAGGCCTTGTTCACACCAAGCGCGTTCCAGGAGCAGAGCAGTTACAGACCGGATCAAAACTGCGTCCAATGTATTACAATGTTATTTTGGGCTCTAGTTCACACCGCAGCGTTCAGTTCCACAGCATGTAAAAAAACTGCAGCAAGCCCTATTTTACCTGCTCTGGAACACATGCAAATGCATCAAAAATGCATGCAAATGCCCTGGAACGCGCTGAAAGCCCATTTTAAAACTATAAAAAAAAATGTAACATTTGTTTTTTTTAAACCAAAAACAGCCCGGAACGCATCAAAAACACAGGACAACCCACTGCACTGCGTGTGCAGAAACTCATGCAGATCTGGTCTGCATTTGGTGTGAACAAGCCCTTAATCACCTGAACAGCTGAACTGAAGATGTAGGGCTGGTCAATAAGGTTCTGCTGCAGTGCACAACTTTTGATTCAGGGTAAAAAGGTGGGCATACACTGTACAACCCCCACAACACTCTAGTCTTGCGAAGGTTGTAAAGTAATTTTTTTTAAAAACTTACGATCTGCCCATCTTGGACAGGCCGATCGTATTTGCGATCATCGCAAGCACGCCCCGCTGAGCGGCGGGCTTCCTTCCGATGACTGCAATGCTGAACGGTGTGGCCCATTCGGCAGTTGTCGAACAAGCACGCCAGACTGCTTGTTCGACGTAAGACGTGCGATCGTACAGTAGAAACGGTTGCACGCCTTCCATACACTTTGCGATTATCGTACGATCGCGGGATTTCCCACGATTCTCGTACGATAATCGTACAGTGTATGGGCACCTTAAGGCTAATTTTAAAGCTCTGTTTTTAAGAATATCCGATTACATTATGCACAGTCACAGGCACGTGTACTCTTTTAGAAGCTATTTTTTATTTCCTCAAGCTGTTTACAGAGTGTTTTGTAATGTAAAATGTGCTTCTGTAGGTAGAGGCTGTGCAGTGTGGGAAGTAGAAGGATATGCCAGAACCCCCACTTGAACCCACTAAAAGCCTTATTTTAGATATCTTTAACATAGTTTATGTTTAAATTAAAAAGAAAAAAGCAGTCTGATCGCTCTCTCTCTGAGGTAACGGGCAAGAGACACACGCGCTGGAGAAGCTTGGATGAACGGAGCACATAATGAAGTGTGTATTTCTCAGTACTAGTGTACCTATAAATAAAATTCACATAAATCAACAGCACGAATCAGCATTACATAGTCACCAGAAGTATCCCTTGCCTGGCACGAATTTAACAAAATGCAGCTACCAAGTTCCCTCATGCGACCTAAAGCCAGGGCAGGATAGATTACATGGTCTCTAGCTACAAGTAGCATTGTAGTCATTTCATTTAGCATGGGGAAAGAACTTAGACTAAATGTAATGTAAGCCTAGATATGTTGGATGCCTTGTATGAGAGCAATAGATCCCCATCACTTAAAAGGACTTGGATCCCACACTTCTAGTAAGGGATTGCAAGGAAGCATTTTACAGTAAGCTATCTTTAGCTGCAGGCCAACCTTCTCAGTTTGCAGTAATGCTATGACTAGAGCTAAGATGTGCTACAACCAAACACTTCAATAGACTTTTGCCTCTTTGCCGGTGAATTCCAAACATACTAAAACTAGTTATGCACGATAAAGTAGAACTAAAGTCAAAAACTGGTCTGAGCACTGATACAGCAGCCTCCAAACCACTGACCAGCAATTCATACCAAAAATAGCAGATATGGTAAATTGCTCTTTAGTTTAGATCCCCAGCTCAGGGAGCAGCACACGAGCAAAACATATAAAATCTACACTAAATCAATTAAGGACCTTGGGCACCAACCGCAATACATATTGGGTATTGATGCACAGACCGAAGTAAGAGAACTAACTCTAGGTCCCTCCTTTACTATTAACTCTAAACTGAAGTACCCATACTTGTGAACATGGCCGATACTAAACGCCGATACTGGCACTTTACATTTTTAAACGGAAACGGCTGTCTGAGGTCAAGCATTTGCTGGGGACCTCGGCAGCCTTCCTGTGAACCACACAGTGCCTGTTTACAGTGCCGGCCCGTACATCTCCCCCTCCTTCCTGGGGCCTGCAAGACACTCCGGACCAATGCCGAGACTCTCGAGACATCAGGACGGCACACCAGAGCAGCACTGAGTATGTAGCTTAATAATTATGCATTGCTGTGTAATGTATTGCTGGGATTTTTTTGTACTCTGGAGCTGGTGTCATTCTGCATTGCTGGAATTTGTAGTCCTCTATAACTGATGGTAGTATTCTGAATTGCTGTATAATTTGTTGGAATTTGTTGTTGGTATTCTACATTGCTGTATAATGTATTGCCGAGATTGGTAGTCCTCTATAGCTGGTGGTATTCTGCATTATGATGTAATGTCATTCTGCATTGCTGTATAAAGCATTGCTGGAATTTCTAGTCCTCTATAACTGATTGTAGTATTCTGCATTGCTGTATAATTTGTTGGAATTTGTTGTTGGTAGTCTACATTGCTGTATAATGTATTGCTGAGATTCGTAGTCCTCTATAGTTGGTGGTATTCTGCATTGTTATGTAATGTATTACTGAGATTTGCAGTCCCTCTACAGCTTGGAGTCAGTGGCAGTACTACCAGGGTCGCATTTGGGAAAAAATGGTATCGGTGCGTCCCTATCAGAAAGTGCATGAGGAAAACCAATACTTGATGTTGGCCTTTATTTTTATACACGACTGATCCTTGATAGTCCCCATCTCAACAGAAGTAACCAAAGCTGTACCCTGGCTGCTTTGTTTGGTTAGCACACTGCATACTGGTTCATTTTAAAAAGGTACCATGCCTAAGGCTAGTGGTCAACATGCAAACTACTTTATTATACTTTTACAAAATATGCAATGGTAGATTCGGGAGCTCATTTATTCACCTGCAATATATCAGTGCTGTACCCTGAGGACAGAACCTGTGAGTCAAACATACTAAAGACTGTCACAGTTCAAGAATTTGTTTTGCCCAGTTATGTGAACTGCAGATATAGTCATGTCCAGTAAAAATTATATTTAACAAAAGAAATAATAAAAAAAAACATCTGTTTAATGCAATGATCAGCAGAAGTTCAAAGTTGACAAGATAAACAGATGAGGCAACGCGCCTCTTAAGCCTCTCTGTTTACTGTGCAGTGAGCACAAGTTAGCTAACCAATATTATATTTACCTGTGTGCTGACCTAGTGAGTTTTGTCTGTAAATATAGAACGTATACAACTTGAACGAAGATGTGTATTGTACAGATACTCAAAGCAAAATGCCATGAAAACACATAATGCAGGACCTGACAAATCCCAAGAGCCAGGTAGCCAATGTTCCTTAAAATGTACAGCCTGTTAGTTTTCTCTAGTTGTGGTCAATGGAGCTGGCTCCTAAAAATCATTTCTATTGGCGCCTGGATTGGACAATTCCATATTAATCTTCCGCCCCTGTCATAAAGGCCCATTCACCCTTGTGAGCGGTGGCAACACACTAAAACGCATGCACCAGTGTGTGTTGCCACAATGGATGACAACGCATCTCTATGTGCATTGCAGTGCCATTCACTGCAAGAGCACAAAATGCACAACGCATTTACCGTGAGTTTTGGAGTGCCGAATTGTGAAAAAAGGGTCAAGCATGTTTTTACATCCAAACTTGTGCTTAATCATAAAGCATGCTCTATGATTGAGCACATGCTTGTGTGAAACACGCTAGACATATTGTCTGAGACACATGCTGTATGTCGATTGATGAATTAAAGATTACACACGCATCCTCAATTGACATAGGAGTGCCGCGTTTCCTTGTAGTTACAGTGTATTCCATGGCTGGCTGAGAGCTGGTGTGTGCACCCTTTCAGTGGCTCCAAGTGGACCGATCTGGAGTAGAGCCTAGCACATGTGCTTTGCATATTATCATACGACTGTGCATCCTGTGGTGAGTTGCCAGCCCTTCCATAATGAATGGGCTGCCTTAAAGCAACTCGCATTAATCCACCGCAATGGATTGCATAAAGTGTAGTTCATCTTTATGCCTTCCGTTGCGGTTTGATATGTATCAATATGTATGTTATGTATCAATATGTATGTTATGTGTTCCTATTAACACAAGGTACATAAAAATGTTTTTCTTTTTACCTTATAGATGTTTCTTTGACGCAGGCCTTTGGGCATACTGCAAGATATTTTGAACAATATGAAATGGAATCTGTCCCCATAGAATGACTAGGGACCAATTGGGCTTCCTCTCATTAACAAAAAAAAGGTGTTAATGAGAGGAAAGCCTTTAAAAAAGGAGGAGAACTATGAGGTGAGTGATTTCCACTCACCTCATAGTTCTAGCCGACCTGTGACAATGAGACTGGCAGCTCATAAAACCATTGTGGGCAATGGAAGAATGCGCGTATAAATGCGCAAAAATGAGACACCGCAGCCCGCCGCGCGAGGCCCACACCTCCACGCTGCCGCAGACTGACCCTGCTCTCCATACCATCAGGTAAGAACCCCCTACTGCCAAGGTAGCCGGGACCCCTGGACTCCTCCAGCCTCCCTGTACCTCTCCTATGCTACCCCCGTCGTTGCCAGACCAATGTCCACAACCTGGGCTCAGCATTCCTACAGCACACCTTGCCACTGCTGTACACCAGGGGGGGCCACCATCTGGCGCCAACTCACGTGCAGGAGGATGGTTGCCTTCCCTGAGTGATGGAAGGGAACCTTGGCCCAGAATCGGATGGGGGTCCGATAGGGAAGCCCTGCATGCGCTGCAGCAGGTAATCCTGGAGTAGGTCCCAATGCCTAGCAGGGTAAGGCTCAGCCCAAAGGCAAACAAACATGAGCCCTGAAAACAACAAACATTACGATGTCCCTGTGTAGCCGGCGGAAACACAAAAAAACTGACTTGGGATGGAAGGAGGAGTCTATTTATTTAATGTGGTTGATGTGTTTCCTGTTGCAGGCAGGCGGAGCCTATATCTCGATGGCTGTCCTGGAAGATGCTTCTATTGCGGGTTTTTGGCCATTTCCAATGAAGTCTATATAAGGCAATAAAACGCTTTCATCTGCCCAAAGAAGCTCCTGTACCTTTTCGGGCACTTGGCGTTTTTCTGCTCAGGTGTGAACCAAGGCTATTGACAATCATGGAATTTGTTGTGCTGGGCACTTAAAAATACTTTCTGAATGAACTAGGAGTTCAATCACTTTATAAAGTTTAGAGAAGAAGAAAACATAGAAATATAGTAGCATGATGTCATGGTGGAGCAAATACTTATAGCATGCTTGAAATGATTTTCTATCAAGTGATTCTTAGCAGCCTGACCCTGGCTTGAGCCCATTATGCGCTCACTCACACCCTGTGTATTCCTCGAGTTCAACCTTCCATATCAGATGAAGAATTAAACAATCTTCACACCTTTTATACACACTACTCTGTGTCAAATGATCCAGTCTACAACACTAGCCTTATTCTTTCTTCTATTTGATCAGTTCCATCCATTTTCAGCAATCAACAATTTAGGCTTCTACTGCTGCATTTTTAGATTACATGTAATAAATAAGATGAAAATTAAGTTCACTGAACAAAGAAAAGCATGAAACCATATTAAAACATTCCTCACAAATTACTAATGACATTTGTTTCACAAACCATGTATCCCAAAACAGCTCTGAGTTAATGGAGCTTGTACCATTTGTTTTATCCATCCCCCATCACATTGGAGAAGGAAGTCAGCAAGCTATTCCTTTTTACACACAATGGAATGTTAAAATATAGGAAATATCCTGCAGTCATCGTCCAAACAGATCAATGTCATAGCCACAAGCATGAAAAACATTTTATACAAAACACTGCCAACAGGAACACAACAGTGTTACTACTGGTCAAAGCGATGAAGCCATAGCAAAGAGCAGAGGCAGATCAGAGCCCAAATTGGGGAACGGAAATCACAATAAACGCGCGCACACACACGTTTAAATGCCAGCTATTTAAGGTAATCTCCATTTAGAAGTTGATATTTCGCCCAACACCAACAGGGGGCCACTTTAGTTTGATTTCCAGCTTTGGCAGTTTTTGCTCTTTATTCTTGGACATTTATAGAGATTACATTTGATAGCTGGAATCATGTTCCAGCTATTCGGTTATCTATGATTCGATAGATATTCACGATACAATACTGAAGCCATGGCTGGTATGGAAGCTGTTTTTACGATGTTTTAAATGTATGATTAAGGAAAGAGTGAAATATTACATCTTAATGTTCTACTCCTGTGTTAAAGGAGAACTATGAGGTGAATGCTTTTCACTTACCTCATAGTTCTAGCCGACCTGTGACAATGAGACTGTCACAGGTCAACTCAGTAGATCGGGAGGTGAGTGAACACATACCAGCGTTCGCTCACTTCTCGATCCTGTCACATCGCTCTGCCGTGACAGGGGAGTGGCTGGATTGCCCCCTCCCCTATCCGCCAGCGCTGACTGACGGATCGGACGGGGGAGGGTACAGGTGGCTCTGTCTCTAGATAGGCAGAGCCAGCTGTCACTCACGCAGCTGGGCGGATCCAGACATAATTGTCGGGATCCGCTTCAGCGTCTCAGTATACCGCGAGCTGCAGCTCCCTTTATACTGAGCCTAGGGTGACGAGAGGACGCTAGTTTGTGTCCTCTCGTTACCCTAAGGAGAACTATGGGGAAAAGCCTTAACCCCATAGTTCTCCTTTAAAACAAGAATTTAACAATTGTGTGTATGGGGGGTGTACTGCAGAGGTATTCATTTTTCTTTTTTTACTATCCAAACTTTTTAATGTGCCCCTTTACATTGGCAATCAGTGCAAGGAATGCTGCTTGTATTGAAGGAACCCATCCCTGCAGTTGGTTTTGCCATAGCTCTATGCCGGCACTATCGTGTGGAATGTCATTCCACCTCTGCTTAAGTAGCCCTTGGCAATCAATGGAGGAAAGACAGGGCTCTATGGAACCCTGGTTGAAAATGGCTGCCATAGACCTGATGGGGATGATGTTTACAAATTCAGACAGGCAGTAGCATTCACGGTGTACAGACACAGGCAGTAGCATTCACGGTGTACAGACACAGGCAGTAGCATTCACGGTGTACCGACACAGGCAGTAGCATTCACGGTGTACCGACACAGGCAGTAGCATTCACGGTGTACCTGCACAGCACCACCTACTTCCTTTAACTGACAGCACAAACATGTCTACCTCACTGGATAAAACCAAAATGGATTGTTTAGGTAGGATCTTTGAACGACGGTTGTTGGTACATCTAAAAAGGAAAGTGTGTAACATGTTACATGCACAGCCAGCTTAAGAACCTAATTTTAAAAATATTATACAACTGGTGATTAAATCAACTAAATAAATTGATATAAAAAAATGAACATCCCTATATGATAAGGCGTACCGGATAGAAGGGCGCAGGGGCGGAACGGATAGAAGGGCGAAGGGGCGGAACAGATAGAAGGGCGAAGGGGCGGAACAGATAGAAGGGCGAAGGGGCGGAACAGATAGAAGGGCGAAGGGGCGGAACAGATAGAAGGGCGAAGGGGCGGAACAGATAGAAGGGCGAAGGGGCGGAACAGATAGAAGGGCGAAGGGGCGGAACAGATAGAAGGGCGAAGGGGCGGAACAGATAGAAGGGCGAAGGGGCGGAACAGATAGAAGGGCGAAGGGGCGGAACAGATAGAAGGGCGAAGGGGCGGAACAGATAGAAGGGCGAAGGGGCGGAACAGATAGAAGGGCGAAGGGGCGGAACAGATAGAAGGGCGAAGGGGCGGAACAGATAGAAGGGCGAAGGGGCGGAACAGATAGAAGGGCGAAGGGGCGGAACAGATAGAAGGGCGAAGGGGCGGAACAGATAGAAGGGCGAAGCGGCGGAACGGATAGAAGGGCGCAGGGGCGGAACGGATAGAAGGGCGAAGGGGCGGAACGGATATCTGTCAGGTTTATTGCTGCCCATGTCTCAGTTTGGGGGATTTACTTTCTCTAATTCTCTTGGTGATCACTATCACAAGGACTGTGAGGAGTAAATCCAAAATTCTAAGTTGTCACCAGAATAGGAATAGAGGGGAAATCTTCCGGTGCGCACACCTGCTCTGGTGACAACAGTATAAAAAAGACATTTCCCTAACTCTTGAGAGTTCAAATGAAGAAAAGCAGCTGGAAGCTGTGTTTGAGCAATAATTTTCCAACCTGCTCCTTCAATGAGATGATCGAGGGATGCCGGGAGGAAGGATGCCGACAGCGGCACCCACTGTGCGAATTTTCAGCCGGTTCATCAGGAACCGGACGAAATTCATATTGTGTATACCCTACTTAAGATGCTGGCTCAGAACTACCAAAACCTAAATTCTGAAGTCTGTTAAGTTCTTAGCAGTGTGAGCCCCCTTGCGCTAGCCTCTAACCATGTGATTTTGTATAAGCCGAGAATACTGCAGTTTAATTACTGGGGGAGGGGAGACTTTAGGAAATGTTTTCTTCTGCCTGCAGCAGACTTACAATATCATCTCAGCTAGGACAATTTTTTGCAATCGCTCATCACTGGAAGGCATTGTGGTACCTTGCGTTCCAGTGCGGGCGATCACACTGGGGATGGGAGGCGCATTTGGGGTGCCATTGAAATGAACAGCACTGCAGTGCACCTCCCACAGCAGAATTTGTCAGGCCGAAACCAAAAATTACTTTTTTCCCAACCTTTTATTATTATTTTTTGTAATAATTGTATTATAAGCACATGGAACTTGAATAGCTTCAGCCAGGAAATGACATCTGCCAGTGGCAAGATTCCACAGACAGCAACTCAATGTAAATACAGCAGGTAGTGGGCGTAATAGCCAGCCTGCTATTGGACATTTCAAATTGCAATAACCAATAGCAGGCTGGCTATTGCACCCGCCCACTGCTTGCTGTGCCGCCTTCCCAGCGTGAAGGAGAGAGCTAGGGGATCCAACCAACTAATCAATAATGAGAATAGTTGACAACTATTCTCATTATCGATCAATCGATTAGTTGGTTGCAGCACTAACCTCAGCCTAGGCAGCCTTACAGAAGCTCAATGACTGCTTTTTAATGATAAAAAGGTGAAGCTTGTTTGAAAAGTTATACTGATAGGGCCCGCTCACAGATACAGCAGTGACCGGCATTTTTACTCACCAGAACAACAGTCTGTGCTAGGACACAGAAAACAATTGTCTTCTATGTGCCCCATTCACACGACAATGCGTGTGTGATGTGTGGTACAGTGAGCTGTGATAAAATGGGGATGTCAGGAATTTATTCATACAGACTTGCAAAGTTACTAAAACGTCAAATAAAAATAAACAAATTAAGCCAAACTAAGCTAATCAATAAATTTACCTAAGCACTTAATAAATCAATTCAATGTAAATCAATTAACAAATTGAGCTATATACCCATTTCTATGCTATATAATTAGTATCCAATAAATTTGTACAGTCTCACCATTGCTTAGGACAATTGTATCATGTAGATGAATGTTAACATGCACCAATAGCCTTTAAAAGTGATATCACAAGAAGAGATCTACGCTAGAAAATCTCTCTGGTAACTATTCACTTTTTAAAGTAGAAAGATGCTGTAAACATTTTACCCCACAAGCACCACATTCATCTGTCAGTTGAATCCAAAAGATGAGGTGATACCTGGCAAGGCATCACCAGTTCTCATTAGCCATCTGTCCATATACAAGCCACCACAAAACATAAACCTAAACCCTATTATCAATTTATTAAATGGAAAAAAAAGGCTGGGAAAACAAAAAGTTTACTCTGTTATAATGTTTAATTATACAGTTCAAAGCAAGACCTACACGTTCTACTGATCTGCATTCTGTAGAGTTGATAAAAGAGACAGTGCTGCAGGCAGGAGAGTTAGTTCGGGAGATCAGCAACCACACAGTTTGGTTCATGCTGTGGTTCGCCAGGTACCAATTACACTCAATTCATAGCACCCCCATAAAAGACAAAAGGCCAGCCCTCCCCCCCACACACGAAACACCATACGAAA
>NW_017306275.1:4899204-4915117 GCF_000935625.1 Nanorana parkeri | reverse complement strand
TTCAGCAGATTCCTACTGAATTGGCCAAAATTCCAGCCATGATTGGCCCGGTCAGTAACACTCAGCCTGTTAAAACCAACTGATTTCATATTATTTATTATAAAGTGCCAGATGTCAGAATACCATATATACCAATACTACACTTTTTAGCACAGATGGGGGAAATCAAACTATTTCCCTCATTCAGCCTGCGAGACTAGAAAGAAATCTAGCCTAATATCTTTCTTTTACAGGTACTTATTAAAACGTTAATCTATAGGCTGTTGTCATAAGAGATTTCAACACATCCAAACCTAAACACCCATTTCACTCTCACAAATCCATGAACAGAAAGACCATAGAGTTTTGGGAGCTATAACACCAGAGGACTGATCCTTAAAATTCACACGCCACATGAATCTGTAGGGAACATGGCAGCATCATCAAATAATATCTTAAGACCTCTTTCATAGCCAAGCTTCCACATGTGATCTAAAGCCCGGGCAGAAAATAATCACATTCTAACAGCTATTAGAAGAGATTTGGTTGTTTCACATCATTAACCCCTTCATGACTGAGGCCTTTTTTTTTCATTTTTTGTACCCATGTTATATTCCTCCCTTCTTCGGGACGCAGAAGCGATCTGGCGACAGGTAAGTCGCCAGGATCGCTTCTGTTGTAAAGCCGACAGTCGGCTCTACAAGTTTAAACAGAGTCCCGGCGGCAAAAGTCACCGGGAGTCTGTTTAAACAGCCCCGATGCTGGCGACGTACACTGTACGTCGTCAGTCACGAAGGGGTTAAACTGCATGGACTGGATTGTATGTTAGCAAACATTGAGTAGCACTACTAAGGAAGCAAAGATTGCATTAGTGATGAACAAGTACAGCTGCCTCCATGTAATGTATATTTACAAACTACATACAAAATCAAGGTTTAACATAAAGTGACACAATAAGATAATTCAATAAGTCTGTCACTTTCATATGCATATTTAAAATGATAACATTAAAGCCAAACTCTGGGGGGAAAAAAATGATAATTTACACACTACATTACAAAGCTGTATGTCATGTGTGGAGGATTGCTGCAAAGGATAAACTCTTACCTTACAGCTTGCCATCTCCTACACGTCAGTCTTGGTGCTGCAGGGACTGAGGGATGTGACTCGAGCAGTGAAGTGCTCCAGTCACATCGCAGCTCCTCCTTGCTCCTTGCCCATTCACACAATGCCTTATATTTGTCCTCAAAGAATACAAAGCTTACTGTGATTGGAGGAGCAGAGGAGGGGTGAGGACGTGAAATCATCTCTCCTCCTCCAATCACAGAACGCCTTGCATTAAATAAAAACAGGCAAGTAGCAAGGAGGAGTGGGGATGCAACCACAGCACTTCACTGGTCTAATCGCATCCCTCATTCCCCTCAGCACTCAAAATACTGGCATTGTGTGTAGGAGATGGCATGCAGCAAGGGAAGATGGTTATCCTTTGCAGCAGCCCTCCTCCACATGTGACATGCAGCTTTTTAATGTAATGTGTAACGTTTAATTTTTCTCCAGAGTTTGGCTTTAAGAGAGTAATGTTCTTTTAAACAGGGCTCCGCTTCAAGGGAATCTGTCACCAAGCTAAAACTGAAAACTAGAATCTTACACAGTGCCAGCTTCAAGAAAACAGGTATTTTAAAAGTGTATTTCCACTCTTGCAGCCTAAGTGAGGAAACACCTATTGTATATTTATTACATTATGAGGGGAATTTACCAAAAGTGGAGCAGATGTGCATAAATCAGCTTCTCTCTTTCATTTTCAAATCTTAACAGAACAAACTGAAGAGAAACTGATTGGTTGCCATGCACATCTGCTCCAGTTTTGATAAATTCCCCCCTATGTCTTTAATCACATTACATAACTTGGGGGGGACCTGCTGCTTACATTTTTAAGTGCTTTTGACTTGGTTAAAAATTGTACATGCGCCCCCCCCCCCTCCCCCCATTGAATGCTGAGGGGGATGTAGAGTTGATGCTTATCATAATGAACCCTACCTGCTGTACTGTGCTGGCAGACCCCATCAGTTATAAACTAGATTTCATCAATGTCTATCCTAATAAAGGATTTAAAGATCCTAAGGCTTGGATTCTGCATTGTATGTTAATGAGGGGAAACTGACCGTCCCCATTTGTCCCTCTGAAATAACGCACAGCTGTTTATTGATAATTCACACACCCGGTGCACTGTGTAAATGATCATTCTGCTTGGAGTGTGGCTCTAAGTAAAAACATTACTTCTGAAATATAAAAATGGCTCAGTAACCACACCTCCAAAAAAAGAATACCTCGTTAGCTTACCCTCTGTTAAGTTGTTTTATCTCTGCAGGGTTCTGTCTTCAGTTTAGATTCATTGATTCTGCCAAGGGACTTCGTGTCCTAGGGTGACAATTTGGAATAAGCTTGGGTTTGGTTCAAATTTGAGTTTGTCTAAACCTGAAACTAAGCTGCTCGTGCCGGGCCCAAACATCAGCGGCCAAAGCATATTCCACCCCGCAGCTTACCATAAACAAAAGGAGCAGGTTGTCGATCACATCATTAACCTATCACCAGCCACATTGACCAAATATAGACACGTGGCCATATAAGGTCAATGCTGTCAAGTATCCGGCCCCTTTTTTTTTTACGCAGCTGCGGGGCAGGGAATGCCCTGGTTGCAGATGATTGGGCCGGCATACGGCATCAACAGCTGAGTTCGGAATTTGGACAAACTCAAGCTCAAACCTGAGCTGATTGGTGACAAAACGCAGAGTCTGTGCCTCTGCAGAAGCAGTACAGCTGCCTCCAGTTTATTTGATTAAGCTTTGAAAATGAGAGAAGCTGATTGGTTACAATGGGCACTTGCTCCAGTTTTGATAAATGCCCCCCATAACGATTTGGGGTTTTCAGTAATCTAGTTAGAAAAACGCAGATTGTAACGTGTGCAAGAAATGTAAACCTTGCTTCAATAGCAAAGTGATAAAATGTCTATTTCTGGACATGATATCCAAAGCTCCTAATACAAGGTACAAAGCCGACATCAGATCGAGGGATTTAATTAGATTTTTGTCAAGGGTTTGCGACTCTTTAAAAACACAGCTTGTGGGTTCTGTACCACCCAGCACTATACCTTGCAGCCGCCCGTGCTTCCGTGTTCCCCCAGTTTTCTTTTGGGTTTGGCGTCTTCAAGTGATAATAAAGTCAAAATGGATTTAAAACTATTTCAAACGCTGATTAAATCCCTTACAATGGATGCTGCTTCTTCATGTTTAAACGTTTTCGTTTTCTGCAGAAACAGCTGGTCCCCTGAGCACCAATATCCTGTTTTAGGGTGGCTGCTTTCCCTTGTAGGGTCCTATGGAGCCACCCTTGTGTGTGCTAGTAAGCTGTGTCCCTCTCCATAAACACACAGTTACAGCAAGGCAAGTCACTCCCCTTCGCCTTGCTCCTCCCTCATCTCCAAGCTAGATGGACAGCTGCTGGAGTCTGCTCTGTACTTTGTGATCTTGTATTGGACAGGAAGTTCAGAGCTGAGCTGAGAGAGTTGGAGCTGTTCAGAAACATGATTGTAAGTGCTTAGTCAAAAATGTAAAGAAATACCTTTACTGGGCAATGTATATTTGTTTGATCTAGATTCCTATTGGGAAAAAGGATTGAGGAGTTTAATACTATTTTCAACTTTTTGATTGGCCCGATGACCACACATGCGAGTGACTTCATCTCGGCACAGGACCTTGCCGTGATTGTGCGCAGAGCTTAGCATGCGCGGCTCAGTGCACACGTATGCTGTCAAACAGGGAGGTGCAATTATACAGAGTCTCTTCTGTCATAGAAACCCCACCGGTCAGTGTAATACTACTTCCACTTTAATACATCACACAGTAACACGTGAAAAAAAAACAAGCATTAGCGCAACACACAGTAGAAGAGCGCGAAGCCGGCCTCAGCGTTTAATCATTAACCTGTTATACAGGAGAATGGAAAATACAGCAAGCTGCCCATAAGCCAGGCTCAGGCACTGCATGTCATGTCTGGGGGTGAGATCCCTGTGTGTGTGTGTGTGTCTGAGCAGATGAGTCTGTGTCTCCCCTGCACAGAAATGGATATACGCAGGCAGCAGTGACAGGGCTGAGACGTGGGGTGTGCAGCTGTCATATGCCGGGCCTGCTCTCCTGCCCTCCACACGTATACGGAGTGAAAGGTGAGCACTGCAGTCCCCGCTCCTTCCCCCCAATGCTGCCGGCCACAATTTACCTTTGAATTTGAGCTCGTGAGGCGGGTCGAGGACCAGGATCTGCTCGTGTTTGGACATGGTGGCCCCGCCGGCTGCACACATTCACCTCACAGCTGGGACGAGGCGGGGAAGCAAAGGCGACAAGAGGCCTCCAGCCCAAGGCAAGCACAAAATGACACCGGGGAAGATGCTAGATCGGAGTGGTTTGAAGGAGGAGGTGACGTCACGGCCATGTGACTGCACCATGTGACCCCCCTGACATCCCAGTCATGTGACCGAGCCATGTACGCTCCCGATTGGAGAGGCAAAAGTAAGCGGTGAGGTTGCAAAGGAAAGGGAGGTAGAAGACTCAGTAGCGGGATGAGGAAATGAGGAGCTTGGGCTGTATGGAGCTTCGTTAGGGACTAGGTGCTCTCAGCTCGGTGCGTCTACCTATAAGGAGTGCTGGGCTGTCCCCGGAAGTGTGAGATTGTGGCAGCGCCTTACAGGATGGGGTGACACTAGAGAATGAGGGCTCAGCTCCGTGTCAGGCTTTTGTTAAAGTGATAATAAAGGGGACCTACAAAAAAGGAATGACAGAATGGAATGCCCATAGACTTATTAAAGTCACAATGTTTTAAGTTAGTTTAATCACTTACAATGGATGCTGCTTCTAAAATTGTTTAGTTACCTGCAGAATCAGTTGGTCCCCTGTGCACTGGCCCTGATATCCTATTTTAGGGTGACCCCTTTCCCTTGCATGGTCCTATGGAGCCACCCTTGTGTGTTCTAGTAAGCTGTGTGTGCACGGCAATCCACTCCCAGGTTCCCTACTCATCTCTTCTATTTGTAGATGGACAGCTGCTGGAGACTGTGCTCTCCATTGTGATATTGTACTGGACAGGAAGTTCAGGGAAGTCGAGCTAAGAGAATTGGAAGCAGATGTTTGGAAACATGATGACTGTAAGTGATTGGGCAAAAATGTAAATAAATACTTTGCTGAGCAATGTATCATTGTTTGATCTGGAAGTATTTATTATTATGCAGGATTTATATAGCGCCAACAGTTTGCGCAGCGTTTTACAATATAAGGAAGACATTACAACAGAATTCAAGACAAGATGGTAAGGAGGGCCCTGCCCCTGAGGGCTTACAATCTAAAAGATTTATGAGAAAACATTACATTTTTTAACAGCCGCCAATTGTAAAAGGACGGACGGCAAGTTTCCATTGGCGGGGGCGCCGTAAATGAACTTTTTTTTTTCTGCTCGCGCGCGCCCCCTAGCTCGTGCGCGCCCCCTAGCTCGTGCGCAACGTCTGTTACACATAGAAGCGATCGGCGGCTCTATAGCCATCCCATCGCTTGTATGTGCTGCCCTGGGTGCCCCGCCCCCTCCTGCAGTGCCACTGCCGCCTCCCCATCCTGCACCCTCAATTTCAATCCCAGGCTCCACTGTCCCCTCTGCAGCCCTGGACCGGCTCAGGAGGAGGATGGGAGGGCGTTCAGCATCTTCCTCTTTGCTGATCTCCCTCCGACGTCTGAATGTGAAAGTGGTGTGTATTACATCACTTCCGCATTCAGATGTCATTTCTCTCGCTACTTTAGCCTGGAAAGAATAAGCCGGTGCAGCAGAGCTCTGTTTCTTTGGAGGTCCCCAGGTGACATTAGGCGTCTTAGAGAGCCCTAATGTCTCCATAAAGTGGACCTGTCAGTGTGCCTGTGCTATCACATAGGGGGATTGTTAGTCCCCTATGTGATAACATTAAGTGTAATAAGAAATTAAAAGTCACATGTAAAAAAAAACCTCAAAAATGTTTAAGTACCCCACCCCCACGTATACACACATATAAACGTAAATACACGTCAGGTGCGCCAACGCACGAAAACGACAATTACGCCGCACATGTTACATATTGCCCCGAACGTCGCAGTGAGAGCAATAATTCTACGGCTATCAATCACTGATAACACTAAACTGATGAGTGGTAAAAGCGTCGCCTATAGCCAATTTTAGGTACTGTCGTTTTTTGAGGTTTTTGCGGGTGCGTGCAATTTTAAGGCTTGACATGTTTGGTGCTTATTTACCCTATACCGATTAGTTACCCAATTATTCTTTCAACTAATCGATTGGTTGTATAAAAAAAACTTATCTCTCTTCAACCAACTAATCGATGATGAGAATAGTGGCCAACTATTCTAATTATCGATTTAGTAGATCCGTTGTTGCAGCTCTAATTTACCTGCCGTGACCCCATCTTTTATATTTTACCAAAAAATTGGGTAATAATAAATGTTTCGTAATTTAATATAGGGAAAACAGTTTTTTTTCTAAAAAATTTCGTTAATTTTTCCTTAATATAGTAAAAAAATAAAAACCCCAGTGGTGATTAAATACCACCAAAAGAAAGCTATGTATGTTCCTAAAAAAAGTGTATCAAATTTATTTCAGTACAGCGTTGCATGACGGAATAAATGTCAGTCAAAGTACTGCAGCGCTGAATACTGAAAAATGGCCTGGACAGGACGGGGGTTTAACACCCCAGTCAGCAGGTGGTTAATACTGCTTAAAAGAGGAACTTCAATGGCTGCCCCACTTTTCCCCCCTCTTACCTTTTTTCACTGTGTTATGCACAAAAAAATACACGCCCAGTGGTGTTCTGTAGGGATCTGGCTCTACACAGCCAGTCCCGTGCCACCATCTCCTTCTCTGATATCATTAGGGGCCAGCTCCAAGAACCCGGGGAGACACCCAGCCCCCTGACGATGAACTGTAGAATACCCCTGATGCCTACTGGTATGTATGATGTGGATACCTCCATGAGGCTCTGGGCATTGAATACCTCATTCACGCAAGTATTTAAGAAGTGATCCCCCCAAACAAAAGGTGCTTAAAACAATAAATAAAAAACATTTGATTGTTAAGAAGGAGGAATGGAAAAAAAAGTGGGTGGGAAGGGCGAAGGTATGCTGTAGGGACTACACTAGGTTAGCATCAGGTCAAGGTATTAGGGCAGTGTTGGTCAACTTTTGTGCGACAGTGGGCCTCAAGTGTGGCCTCTGACATCTCTAAAGGGCCACACATAATATTCAGTGAATGTAATGCTACAGAAAACTGATTTTGCAGCTACCTGCTGATACTTGGAGCAGAGTAGCAGATTTCACGGTTCACGCACAGGTAGGTCAGCACACTAAGGGGAAGGAGAGGCAACAGAACAAGTTCTCCATTTTGTTATCCCGAACTGGAAATAGCCATACCAGGGAGGAGCTAACTTGGAGGCAGAAGGAAGAAACAGGGACATTGCAAAACAAAGAGAAATGGGTGAAGAACCTTTTAGACAGGGTTCTCACTCAACCCGAGATAGATGTCCTTGCTAAGGGGTTGAATTTCACAATCACACCCAGAACCATTCCAGTAGTAGATATTATCTCAGCCACTGAGGCCTCGATCCACAGTAATAAAGTGCCACAGGGTGAGGCTGAACAACTTCACCTAAAAGTGTCCACAGCCCTGGCCTTTGCCACATTACCTCCACCAAAGGATATAATGATTTCAGAAGAAAGGAGGGCGGTTACATCCCTGAAGAAGGACAAGAGTATCACCATCCTGCCTGCTGATAAAGGAAGAGGCACAGTTGTACTTAATTCATCTGACTACGATGATAAGCCCTAAGAAGACCCAACCATTGGTTACAAGAAGAATGTTATAGATCTACTACAACAGCTGGAAAAGGACAAAGCCATTGATCGGGCTATGTATCATCGCCTCTAACCTGGTGAAGCCCCTCCGTGTATACATGAACTTCCTAAGATACACAAGGATGGGACCCCTGTCAGGCCAATTGTCAGCAGCATAAACTCTGTTACTTATAACGTGGCAAAACACTTAACCTAGGGTTCTTTCCCATTTGGTTGGAAATACACAACATCACATACAGAACTCTCAGGTTTTCACAATCAAAATCCAGAACTTAATATTGGGCACAGAGGAAACAATGGTATCTTATGTTACATTCTTCTTCTACTGCATACCCATCATAGAGGAAATTGGAACAGTGAGAAAACGGTTGTTACTAGACAACACCCAAGGCAGCAGAGCAGAACTTAACCCAGAACAAGTGTGTGCCTTATTGGACCTTTCCCTAAGTACCACCTACAGTATTTCAAGTACAAGGACAAGTTCTACAGGCAAAAACATGGCTGCGCCATGAGATCGCCAGTTTCACCCATGTGGCGGACCTGTACATGGAGGAAGTAGAAAGCAAGGCCCTGACCACTTTCAAGGGAATTACACCCAGTCATTGGTTCAGATCTGTGGATGACACTTGGGTTAAAATTCACAAACAAGAGTTAGAGGCTTTCACTGACCACATCAGCTCAGTGGATCATAATCACAGGTCTGCTCATGTGAAAATGAAAGTACCCGCCATGGAAATTGTTACCTTTTTCAATATATTTTTACAGACAAATATTCGTTCTTCCATAAAACTGTATCCTCAGATAAAGGTGATATAGTGAAATAAAATAAGCCATTTCTTCTGTTTGAGCAATTCCTTGGTGGATTTACTAGTGTGCTTCAGATCATTATCATTTTGAAAGATCTATCTGTAGTTCAGCTACAACTTTTGGACAGATGGCCTCACATTTTCATCAAGCTCACTTTGATATGATGCAGAATTTATAGTCGGCGTGATGACTGCAAGCTGCAAAGGCCCTTAGCAGCAAGGCACCCCAATCCATAACATATCCACCACCGTGCTTCACAATTAGTATGAAGTTCTTCTATTGAATTGCCTTCATAGGTTTGTGCCAAACATATATACTGTTATCGTGAGCAAATAACTCTTTCTTTGATCCATCAGTCCATAGTACATTGTTCTAGAAGATCTGGCCTTCGTGTTCAATGGCAAACTGTAGTCTTGCTTACATTTTCTTTTGGACAGCAAAGGCTTTTTCTTGGCAAACCTCACATGTAAGTTAAATTGGTGCAATCTTTCTGATTGTGGATCCATTTAGTTTGACACCAACTGTTGCATGAGTTACCTGCAGATTTGTTGGGCCAGGCAGTCCTAGACAAATTAGCAGTCATTTAAAGTGATATTAAAGTCCAAGTATTTAAGCAATTTCAAATGCTGATGAAATCACTTACAATGGAGGCTGCTCCTTGATGTTTAAACGTTTTAGTTTCCTGCAGAATCAGCTAGTCCCCTGAGCACTGGACCTGATATCCTGTTTTAGGGTGGCTCCTTTCCCTATAGAGCCACCCTTGTGTGTGCTAGTAAACTGTTTGTCTGCACAGACAGGCATAGCAGGACAAGTCATTCCTCTGCTTTCTGCTGCCTGCTCCCCGCTTCTCCTTCCTCTCTGCTCCTTTTTCAAAGCTTGTGATCTTGTACTGGAAGTTCAGGGAACCCGAGCTGAGAGAGTTGAGGCCTGCTGTTAGGGAACATGATGGCAAACCTGTAAGGAAATACTTTGATGGGCAATATGTATTTGTTTGATCCACATTCATAATTGAAAAAATAACTTTTAAGAATTTAACAATACTTTAAAATCAATGCCATTTTATATTACGGTTATGACTGCGGAATGAGTTCAAATATTTTGGTGATCTTTTTAAATTCCTTGCCAGACTCATAGTCATCCACAGCCTTTTTTTCTGGGGGCCTTAGGGAGCTCTTGTGATTGTGACATGATGACCCTGCTCACACCGCGAGAACACCAGACAGTAGATATCTCATGTTTACATACGTCAGGTTTCACATGCATACTCCCCAGGAAGGTCCTAATCATTGGCATGTAATTTGAAACAACTGATTCTAATTGCTTGGATTTGATGTGGTGGTTACTGTAGGGGTGTATTTAGTTTTTCCACGTGACAAATCTGCATTTTCCTTCTACCTTAGTTGTCACTGGAACTAGTGTCCTGATTGGAGGATTCCCATCTATGTTTTGTTTTGGTGACTGTAACTTTTTTATATCTCATTCACAATCGTCCCCAGATCAAATAAGCTGAATTCATTTTTCAGCAGCTGTACAAGTGACTTAGCATCCTTCCACCTTCTAATGTAAACAGAGGGCAGTTATGCTGGTTTAACTTTACAATGCAGGAAAGTTGACAAGTCACTTCTGGGAGTGGCGAGGAGGGTTAGCTAAAGCTGCTGAGATCTCTACTACAGTGCATCGGGTGTGAATTTTGTGGATGAATTTCTCCATAGTGCCCGCAGCTACAGAGGTCAGTACGGGCTTTTTTTAGAGTCCCTTTAAGTGTTACATGTGTAGAATGAAGAGGAGCCAGCGGGGAAACCTTCTAAATAAAGGCTGTGCGGCTCCAGACAAGGCTGCACAGTGATGATCACTACAATGGAGGTGGAGGAAATGATTGTACCAGGTGAGAGGGGGGCATGCCTATAATCCTTATCGCCGGTATGAATATATAAGACATACTGAAGTGCTAAAAACGAATTGTCAGTAGTTCGATATGGCCCTGTCTATTCAGTCTTCAGGCACATCTTTGAGTCTTTGAGTAGCCACACAATATGTCTCTTGCAGCACCTATTGTACTTGGGTAAGAATGCGAAATGACCAACAGGAACATTCCCCTTTCAAATTCCCTTAATTGTAACATGTATGTATATCCCTATTTGTAAATAAACCCGACACTTATTTAAGATTCGGTTGTTCATCAGTAATTTAAGGGCACCCCCAAATCAGAGCACATTCTACACGGCTGTACACCTACATGTGGCAGCATAGTAGTGGGCTTTATGCCGTGCTGCAATATACATGCATATGGCTGGTGTCACTGTTTTGTGCTTGGAGTGCACTCAATCTCTTGCCTCAAGCACTGTGACCAGCCCCTGTCACACAGTAAGGATCATGAGCCTGTAGTACGGGCTACCGATTACTTCATCACTGACAGCTAATCACAGTGATCACATGGTCTTTAAGTCCAAGTAACGCCCTCAGATGTTATAATCTTTTACGGGTCGCAGAGTCTCACAAATTCCTGTGGACGGGAGGTGCTGTATAATTCAGTGACAGCTGCCACCGCTTGCTGCTGTTCACAGCTTGTTCGCAAGTAATCACACAGGCTGTAATTACCTGCGGACGACCACATCTGGACGCAGTCTGTTTTTGTGGGGGTACAATCCTCTGCAGGTAATCGCAGCCTGTACGATTACTTGCAAGCAGGGGGTGGCAGCTGTCATTAAATTATACATCCAGAGGTCCTAAACCTTCCACAGTCTTCAAATAAAGAGAACATGTTTTTGCTGGCGTTCATCTTTAAAATTCATGTTTAGTTTTTTCAATTTTGTTTTTAGATATATGTGTCAAAGTGATCAGCTTGAGGTAAAATAATCTTCTCTGTGTTAGTTTTAAAGGATAGCTGTAGCTATAGTTTTTCTTTTTATTGGCCAGCTCTTTAAGACCCCATTAACACCAGCGAATGGGGCCAGATTTGCGGGTCTCACAAATTCCTCCGTTAGACTCTTGCGGATGGATGGCGCTGTATAATTCAATAACAGCTGCCACCGCCTGCTCGCACGTATTTTCGCAGGCTGCGATTACCTGCAATCGAACATGGATACAATCAGGACATCTTGGATTCTAAGAATGTTCTCACCTGTAAAGTACTGTATAATTCACAACCTACTTACATTAAACTAAGGTGGCTTTCCAGCAGAGATGATTTGCCTCTATATGTGCATATAGACTTGACTAATCTGAAGATAATCGTGGACTTAGATTGGGATCACACTGTTATATTGTAGCAATGCATATTATGCATGATGGTGCACTGCAGTGCCATTCATTCAGAATATCACCCCATCGCATTTGTATTGCTGCTCACCGCATGGCATGGTCACGCACTACCATGTGTTGTGGTGCACAGTGTTGCAAAAAAAAAGGTGCAGGCACTTGTTTTCGTGTTTACTGGTGCTTTGCAAGCCCATTCATATAAATAGACTGCCTTTACACAAAACACATTACGGTAAAGTCCAAGTGTTAATTCATTGCACCAGACCGCAATGGGGTGAATGGGCCCTTAATGAACTTGATTCTTGATATGACCCTTTAAAGACTGGACGGATTTTTTAACACATTCAGGATAATTAAAATAAAGTCCTGCTGGACATTTTCTATACTTTAAAAATCATCAGTACTTTAGGACATGGTGATAACCCTTTTCTCTATATGTCTATCATATTCCAACCAATTTGGGTGGCAATAAAGTTTTTAGAGTCAGTGCCTTTTTAGCAAGAAAGGGTTATGCTTAGGACTACTCAGATAAAAACAGGTGTCAGCTGAACATCTTTTACTATTAACTGCTGTAGCCATCAACGGGCTAAAATTAATAATGCATCTGTGTAAGTGATACGTTATGTAACGTGAAGCCATTAGCATGTAACATACACTTACTGTACATTACAGGAACCGTAAATACAATGTACCTTCCCCCAAGTGCAGTTAAGTCAAGTAATTTCTAAGTAAGAATATTTCTAATACATATTAAATTATCAGGGCTATAAAACCCCTGGAGTGACATACACAGATCTGCCGGAGCCTAGTAATGTATTCAGTACAGGCTGTATAATATTATTAGGTTGTATATATTATTAAAACACCCTGGATCCATTAAAGCTTTGGTAGGTGTGAGAGCATTTTAAAAGATCACTTACACTTTGCAAGTACAGAAATCTCGAAATAATTTTCCTTTCATATGCTTCTGTTAAACTGCATAATTCCCAAAACAAACTATACTAAAGCTGACCACGTAAATTTACCTCTGATTGTACAAACTTCTTTGAATTTACTGGCAACGTACAGTGAGCTCCTACTCAATAATCTATTCAAATGATATCCAGTCAGGTAGACCCTTGCACTACATGGTTATTAGCAAATATACAGGATCTTGTACAATCTGATTGTAATGTGTTTAGCTTGGATATACTGTATAGAATTGCCTTAGAGAGTAGTCTGTTAAAGTATATCTAAAACAACCACTTAAAGAGCAACTTTACCTTTAGTAAAGTTGTCCTTTGATACATTTCTCCACACCCCTGAGTGCAGCCCACCTGGAATAAAGGTGCCCATACACCTTACGATTATCGGACTAAACTTTTCGTCCGATGATCGAACCGTCGTACGATTTTCGTACGACGGCCCCATCCTGCCCCGATTATCGCAAGGTTCAATCAGCGGTAGTTAGAAAAAAACACCTGGACGACTTGCGGTAATTGACCGCAATTATTTTCGTTTGCGCATGCGCAGTGTTAATCGTACGACATTTGACGGACGGAAACGCCACCAACCATGCGAACATCGTACGATCAACCAAAGTTTTCAAACATGCTTGACCGTCAAAAGTCGTACGATTGTACAGTACTATCGGTCGGGCACTCTATTCACACGTTACGATTGTCGTACGAAAAGTCGATCGCATACGATTATCGTACGATAATCGTAAGGTGTATGGGCACCTTTATGCTTACCTTCCTCACCAATCCAGCAATCTTTGCATTGCTAAAGTTCTAGCTGGCTCCTCTTCATACTGCACATTCCTAATTTTTATTAATTTTTCTTTTGCAACAAAACAAAAGAAGTAGAAATCAACAGCCCAAAACACAACAAACTGCTAATTGTTGCAGGAAGCGTAATGTACATGATATTTCTATAGTAACGGTCACATTTAGATATTTCTATAGTAACGGTCAAAAGTCACATTTGAAGAGTCTGGAAAGTCCTTGATATTGAGTGGAAAAGCTCTAAGAGCCAACCATTGGAGTTCTGTAGAGCTTTTATCATAAAACATTCCAAACGAATAATCCGTCATGAGTTACTTTGGGTTTTACAGTTAACTCATATCTAATAGGGGAAACAAAGACTAATTTTTCCAGAGGGGCCCAGTTTTGTAGGAAATGATCTATCTTGTCCCAGAGTCTAGTGGGATGGTTTTCTAGTCTTCTAACCTCCATAATATTGTAACCCCTTCCAGACCGATGACTGGATTATCCCGTCACGATCATTCAGTTAATTAAAGGAGAACTATGAGGGGAGTGCTTTTCACTCACCTCATAGTTCTAGCCGACCTGTGACAATGAGACTGTCACAGGTCGGCTCAGTAGATCGGGAGGTGAGCGAACAGATACCGGGTTCGCTCGCCTCTCGATCCTGTCACGGCTCTCTGCCGTGACAGGGGGAGGGGCTGGATTCCCCTCTCCCCGCTCCGATCTGCCAGCGCTGACTGGCGGAACGGACGGGGGAGGGGGCGGGTACAGCTGGCTCTGCCTCTAGATAGGCAGAGCCAGCTGTCACTCATGCAGCTGAGCGGATCCCGTCATCTAAGTCGGGATCCGCTCCGGCTGCGGCGCCTCAGTATACCGCGAGCTGTAGCTCGCGGTATACTGAGCTCAGGGTAACGGGAGGACGCTAGTTTGTGTCCTCCCGTTACACTAAGGAGAACTATGGGGAAAAACACTGACCCCATAGTTCTCCTTTAACGACCGAGGACAGGATAATCCTGCTATGGGGTATAATGAGTGCTGGTCCATGAAGGGAAAGGCAGCACATTGAGTTACTGCTGCTGCTAGGTCCCTCAGGTTCCGAGGCAGATTAGGTGGTCCCAACCCTGTGATCACTAAATAACCCCTTAGTGCCCCCTAGTTAAAAAGATTACAAATCAAAAACAAAAATTTTAAAAAAAGTTTTAAAAAGTCAAAAAGGTTTTCAAAAATGCGTTTAATAAAAAAATTATAAGGAAATATAGTGCTGAGGAGGCTATTAAAGATAGGAGACAAACATTCTAAAGCTTCCACACTCAAATTGTATTTCACTCCTTGTTCCCGACTTCCTGTGACCCGATCCATGATCCTGTTTACCTGTGTATGTCCCAGCTTGCCCTCTGACTTTTCTTGGATTCTGCCTTCTGCTCTGTGCCTCTCTACCCAAATGCTAACAACCTTGGCTTGTGATCCAAACTCTGCTCCTGGTTTCAGATTTGGTACTCTGCTGCTTTGAAATTATCGTCCTTGGCTTGGGACCCTGACTCTGCTCCTGGTTTCTGATTTGGTACTCTGCTGCTTTGAAATGATCGTCCTTGGCTTGGGACCCTGACTCTGCTCCTGGTTTCTGATTTGGTACTCCGCTGCCCAGCTGTTAAAGGCCTTGGCTTGAGACCTGAATTCGCACCTGTTACCCACTGTGGTAACCCAATACTGCCGTTTGGTTCTGGTCCTGAAACCTCCAGTCATCTGGTCCATGCATCTGAGACTATACGCAGACCTGGTCTAGTCTGCTATGCCCGCACTCAGTACTTCCAGGGATGTCTGACAAATGTTGCCCCCTATTCAGTTCGATGTCCATCCAGGTACGAGACAATGTGCCATCTGTTTGCTTGCACTGCCAGGATTTCTTGTGGTTAGATATATTGTAATAATGCAGGACTTCTGGAGTTTTGTACCAGAGCATGATCATTTTATATATTGATTTTTTGTGAATTGTACATATCGAGGACTTAGATGCAGTCTCCCAGATCATATCCTATAAAAGTATAGTTATTGGGTATTGATCATTTTCTCCCTTTTTCTCATAGATATATCTTGACCCTCTTTCAATGGTAAATCAAAGGGAAGGAGTTGATATACTGTAGGTCTGTGATCATGTGTGGCTGGAAAGATTTTTCTGGTGTGAAGGTTGGGAGC
>NW_017306275.1:4896188-4899191 GCF_000935625.1 Nanorana parkeri | reverse complement strand
ATTCGTTGCCAAGACAACAAGTGGATAATGTGTCTGAGCTGAAATAGTTGTGTCTGGTTTTACAACTAGCTCTTCCGTGTGCATCTTACTTTAAAAGCTAGTTAAAGCTAGTTATACATTGATAAGTTGCCATTTGCGTCACTTGTTGGATTTGGTGTGGGGAACTGTGCTCCAGTCAAAAGGATCCAAGTGGTGTATTTAGGTTTGGGGCTGCCCTAGGCAAGACAAAACTCGGGCGCCCCCCCATACACTAAATTTACCCCACCTGGCTGTGGTCTCAGGTGGGCTCTGCGGTGGTCTCTACAGGATCTGTGGTGGTCTCTACAGGATCTTTGGTGGGCTCTGCGGGGTACATTGGCCGCCCTGCCGGAGTCTGCCGCCCGAGGCAAACGCCTTGTTTGCCTCGCGGCAGATACGCCCCTGGCCGGCGGTGACAGGAGCATCTCTGACGGATGCAGACCATGTAGCTGCTCCTGCAGGTCAGTAACGTGGTCCGTGACCGCTTACCTGACTTGTCAGCTGGCTGCGGGCCACATAGTTCTGGCTCACGTGCCGCAATTGGCCCAGGGCCGGTACCTTGAGACCACTGCCTTGAAGTGTCCACTTATATCACAACTATTAGACAAATGAGATCAATTCAAATGTAATAGTGTATTGAATACCTCTAACGTTTGAGCCAAATGGCAAGTACTGATTTTGAATAGTTGGGATGGTCAATGAAGTCTTATAATCCACATGTATCTCAAAATACTTAGTTCCAGAATTATAAATGTATGTGAAATGTACACATGAAAACTGCAGATTAGTTTCAAATAGCAGAGCTGTTTCGACCTATAACAATTAGACATGTAAATTTTGTTTCGTTCCAAATGGATATTCCTACAAAATTTGTTAAATTTGGATATTCGGATGCATCCAAATTCCAGGCGCATCCAAACTCAAACAAATCCAAATGATTTTTTAGCAAAAGTTTGGATCCGTCCCCATTTCATTTAAAATGACTAAATCGGACGTGTGACTGTTCTCTGACCAATCATATTTTATTTTGGCTGTTGGGGGTTGCATTACAGGTAGGGTCATGTGACTTCCTGCTGTGGATCGTTCCAAAACAAAAATTAGGACGGATCAGAAATCCGAATAACGAACCAAATTTCTGATCTGAAATGCAAATAACAAACCGAATCAGATTTCGGATCCGAAATACAAAAAAATATAAGGAATAAAAATCCAAATACATCTGAAATGAAACAAAACATATTTTATGTGGGGTTACATGTCTAATAACAATAACCTGCTGTCAATTTTATATGTCTCCTTCTATGTATATCAGCCCATGTTCTAAACCCGAATATTTTCATGTCTATGCCTGGCTTGCTGTATCACTGTTGTAAGGTATGAACACTACCGTAGCAGTATAACCACAGCTGCACCACTCATCATCCATGGCATCCACTTGCGCATATATTCTGACTAAGGTGTACGTTTAATAAACTGTGATAAAACTAGCTTTATCACGAGTTAACTTTACTCCGCAGATCTCTTTGTTTTTCTCGGCTGCACAGAGGCTGTTTAATAACCTGCGAAAAGAAAACTTATCACACGAAACAGCTGTGAAAGGCTGAGATAAGTTATCACAGTGATCAGTTGAGAAAGCAATGTGGGGAATGTATTCTGAGCTGCACAATGACATCCTTTGTGATAATCTACAATCCTCCTGACAGGATCGTAGTTTAATCTGCCAAACCACCCAATAACAATATTACAAAGCACCGCTATAGCAAAGTGCAACAGTTATTTCACCATTAAAATTATGAAAATTGCTAAAAAGCAGGATTTACATGTTCTGATTTGTTCAGCATGTACCAGTACAAAAACATGAATCAAACTACCAGAGGCAGCCACAAAATGCGAGGCAGTGATGGGGTTAAACATTCTAAAGGGGCACTCTGATGTAGCCAAGCAATGTAAGTGGGCACTCTGACACATGCTGGAAATTAGAATGAAAAAAGCCTGCTGTCCCGAGATAGGTGCATCAGCACTGTGTGTGTGCAAACACACTAGCAGCAGGTATTAATGCATCATAAACGGCAGACCATGGTGGCGAAATGGTGTTACAGACTGTTATGTGTGGAGTGCAATGTTCAAGCTTAATTTGGTGGGCCTGTTTCTGAGGGAGAGTGAGACTTCAACAACAAGCCCTAAGGTCACATGACCTTACTGAACTTTCCCTCACACTACACAGATACAGTGAGGGGACTTGAAACTGTCACTGTCACTCTCATGAGGGAAGGGTGGCATTAAGACAGACTTCCCTCCTTTTCCCTCTCAAGGTTGTGACACACTGCAGGCGAAGCGATGCGATTCGCACCGCAGCTTGGCTACACTGTAGTTTGTCCGGGCACAGCGCAGCTCGGGATCCCCAGCGGCAACGGAGGGGGGGCCGCACAAACGCACGCATATTACAAGTGATCGGACGTCTCTACAGACGTCTGAACGCTTGTATGTAAACAGCCATCGCTGGATGTTTACATTCAAAGCCAATTTCCCGTTCGTGCGCGTGGCCTAGCGGCGGGCACGAGCGGGGTGGGTTAGGACATTTAAAAACGCCCACCCGCATTCCGTCCACTGTCCGGCCGTTTAGGCCCGGTTCACACTGAGCGATTTATCGCACGCTAATTCCCGCGATATCGCGGCTATTTACCGCGCGATATCACTCTCCAATGCATGGCAATGGGGCAAAGGGTCCTGCTGTCGCGGATCGTGCGTCGCTACATCAGGACCCTTTTTGGAGCGGATTTTGCCGCGATTCCAGCTTGCTCAATGCAAGCATTTGCGCCATATCGCGCATCGCACAAAATGCAAATTGCCCGACAAAAGCGCGATTTGCAAATCGCTTAGTGTGAATGGGGCCTTAATTACAACAGCCTGACAGCAGGTGGTTAATTATTTAATTCATAAATATTCTTTGTTGATTATGAAATATAGTTCTATTTTTTTAAATGT
>NW_017306275.1:4883802-4894736 GCF_000935625.1 Nanorana parkeri | reverse complement strand
AATCGCCTGCAGTGTGTCACGGGCTTCAATCAGCATTCAGCCTACCTGGGCAGCCAACCATTGCTACTGGCATAAATGTCAGAAAACCAGAAGAGGAGCATCTGTGCTTTATTTTAACTGTTCCTGAAAGTTCTTAAAGAAACTAGGTTTATGACAAGTTCCTGTAACTTTGCTCAGTGCTTCTTGAGAAAAAGGCCTTTATCACCAGGTCTGACAGGGTGCTAAATCAAGGGTACTTTGCACAATACTTATCCAGTGATAAAGCTGTTCCTACTTTTCTCCCTTTATTAAACAGGTACATTCCCATTACTTTCTGTGTACTTATCACCAGGATGAGAAGAGGTGAGATATTTCAGTTCGTACCTGACTTATCACGGGTTATTAAACAGCATTTTCTAGACTTTTCACTTTGCTAAGGTGAGAAAAGCCTTCTCACTGCTTATCACACTCTTTCACAGTTTATTAAACGTACACCTAAGTGTGGTCCAGTACTCAGGTGCTCCTAGGAGTTTATGACAGGGATTAGAGAGTCCGGGCAGAGGGCTGTATGCCAACAGAGGTCAGCTGAGAACAAATGGATGGTAAATCAGTACAAAGTTAAACCAGAGTGAGCTAACAGTGCCAAGTAGTAGTTGTACAAGCAGGGCTCAGAGCTAGTTGTGCTTCATGTGAACAGGTAAAACCAAAGTCAGGGGTTGAGTTATTAGCAGTAGATCTAAAAATCATGTGTCAAAGCCAAAATGTGAAATGGAATCAAAGGTCACAATAGGTTTAGGGCAGGTGAAGTTCAGACAGGCTCAGCAGTTAGGTAATGAAAAAAAGAAACAGAGAAATGAACCCATAAGCAAATAAACTCTATAATGGGCAGCGACAGTGAGAAATTAGTCCTTTTCAAGGTGCCAAAACCAAGCAGGACACAGCAAGGACTTAGCCCAAAAGAATCATCAGCGTTAAAATGTATATAATCTATGTACAGTATGCATATGAATGTACAGTATATACACTTGAAGAACTTCAACTCATAACTGACCATTGTTTGCAATTCCATTCAACAGCTCTGATCACAAGTAACGAAAAACAAGTCTTTATTCAGTTTAGTTTTGAATAAAATCATAAGCACATAAAAAGTAGAATATAATAAAATGTTGAATAATGAACATATTTTCTGAGTGTTATACAATAATTCCAAAAACTGGGAACCAGCCCACTAGCACATTTATAGTATAACAAAAACAAAGAATAATCATTGCACATAGTAACACTAATGTATTTGAATTGTGTGAGGTGGAAGCAGTATATTAAACGAATATGTATGATAGATTAAATTGGACCTTTTACCTGTTCACTTTATCACCGATGCCACAAAACACAACCATTTCATGTATTCTCAGGAACAGTGACCATTATTAAAATTCAACTAATGCCAACTCTTTTTTAAAGCACTCTTTATGAAACATTTGATTTTAAGACCTACATTTAACATACATATTATTTTGTCAAGAGCCACGTTCTATTAATATTTACATATCTGACCTCCCCTTGCACTCCAAATTGCAAGCATTAAGATGTTGTAGTAGATGGGGTAAGTCCCCATGAATTATCTGACCACATGGAGACTAGGTCTAATTAATGGCTTTGTTCCCACTACACACATCCATAGTTTGATCTTCTTCTGTGTATTCTAAAATTTTGGATTTCCATATGCCTACCAAGAATATGTCCAGCATAGGGACTTAGGTAAACGTGTCATAAGAGAAATACAGGGCTTGAGCTGCTTCTGAGAATTCTAGATTCCTAGTTGTCATACTTACCCACTTGCATATATACTGTATGTTTTGAGTCTCTGACCCGGAACACGTTTGCAAACCAGGAGGTTAAAAAATCTTTCTTTATGTATTTGTTCAGTAACTCACAGGACTGAAGCCAGAAGGTTAACCTCACTGCCAAGCAACCGACATTTTCAGATGGAGAGGGAGGCAACAGGTTATATTAGGTCATATGAAGAGGCCACCATAACCATATAGGTCCTTTTAAGATAACAAGATTTAAATACATTTGATGGTATTAATCAACATTTCTTACCTAGGAATCAATCAATATTGCTGTATAGCTACCAGAAAGATGCAAACATGCACTGAAAAATTACTGAAGGAGAATTAAGATTTGCATTTTACTGTGTGTCTTGGGACAATACTAAGTGGAAATTCCTAAAGGGAAAATGTATTTGTATTAAGTTTACTATGTTCAAAACTAAATAATACATTTTAAAAAATGCTTTTGATCGGGTAAATATGAAATAGTGCATATGAACATTTCATATTTACGTTTCTAGGACTTGGCACAGCAGCCAGTCAGAGAACACCTAGTATTTTTTATCAATGAATATAATGTGTTCTGTGATTGGACAAGAGAGGGTGAGGTTATGACCCACACCTTGTCCACTCACTGAACACCTTGCATTCATTGCTAAAAAAAAATACTATTTGTTCTTTGAATGGCTGCTGTGCCAAGCGAGTGACCCCCTAAGTTTTTACAGCAGAGGGCAAGCCGCTAAGCACAGCGCTATACAGGGCTTAGAAGATCGCTGTAAAGTAGTAGTAGCTCTGGCTACTACAGAGCTTTACAGTACCCCAATGGCCTTACTAGGTATAAAGTTTACATACTTACAAGGTGGACCCATGTAAGTATGAATAACGATTATGCCTGGATGTCAGCTTCAAATGAGATCTAAATCCAGGAACAAAAATTTAATATAATGCAGCTAACCAGCCTTTAGATTTTGTGGCTGCATCAGTTTCCACCTTCCAGGCTAAGAACATTTTTAGCAAGTATAAAATACCTGATGATCTTGCCAGAAATGTAGCATCCTTGTCACGTCCTGTGAGCTGAACTGAGAACACCAAGTTATCTTTTAAACTACTAATCCTCCCCACTTCTCCTGTGATGAAGATACAGAGAGGAAGAAATGTTTAAAGCAGAACTAGACCCACCAATTTAACTGTCTCCTAAAACAGTTAATTTCAAGGTTGCCAGTTTCTCAACTGAACTTTTACGGCCTCAAATGTCTGGTGCCATAGATGATCACATGTGCAGCGCCACGGCATCTGCATTTCAAATATAGGCTAAGATGGTACCTTCCTTGGCTGTAAAGGATAAGAGGTTGTAGTTCCACTTTAAAGTCCAGGCTGGGTGGCAACTATGGATCCCTCCATAGACACAATGGAGCTAGAGTAGCCACCCAAGGACAGAAAGTATGTTATGATTATTAGCTAAAAATACAGAACACAAAAGCCTAAAAAAAAAGGAAAACGAATGCAACCACCTCATCTAAAGACTTAAACTGCAATATCTTTTTTTTTGGTTTGCTGTGAAGATTTTTTTTCCTACCACAGTAATCACATTCTTCTCAGCTGCTTTCATCTGATTATTTGTTTTGGGCAGTACAGACAATTGTTTTAAAACTCTTTGACAAATGAGAAAAAGTATTGGTTTTGCCCATAACAAGCAATTAGCTTCTAAAAGTAATTCTTTCAAGGCATAGCAGAAGTGGAAATAAGACTCAGGTTTGCACATTTTTCATACGAAAGGTCCACTCTCTTCTGTATCTGCATTTTTATTTGCTACTTACAGTAAATGTCAGATCTTCATATCTGAGTCTGAAAATGTGCATAATATTTGACAGTACCAAATGGGAGGAAATTTATAATACTGTTAGGATTTGAAATAAAGTGTGATACAACTTTTAGCGATGTAGTGTTCAAATAGAATTGATAAAAACCTAATTTCATGGCCACTCTGATGATGAAAGCTTGCATTTTATGTTGCAAGAATGTATAGTTATCCCATACCCACTAGCAAATAACCTTGCCGGAATTCTTCCTTTTTTTTACATATCCCTTGACAGTCTGAGAATCAGGATGCTTCAGAAGACTGTCTGCATGCCGCGGCACTATTTGATATGGTGCATGAGTTGTTCACTACTGTATTTTGGTGAACACTTGTTAGCACATAAAAAAAAAAGTCAACTGGCATACATAGGTTGCAACCTGTGCATCTCAGAGCCTAACTAGAACATTGAGCCTTATCTGTCAATGTGGCCAACCAATCAGATTCTCTCCTCGGAAGCCAACTCATCTGATGTCACAACCTCACTCAGTTTCCTCCCAATGTGGGCAATGCACGGATAGGACAATAGGACACACAGTGAAAGCTTCTTTCCCTTTTCTTCATAGTAAAGAAAAGATCGTCTTTGTTGTAAAATGGGTTTATGACAGTGCTGTCACTTTCAGCAATCAGAAGTACTTGTTATTAAACCTATATCATTAGCCTAATTGTCATGATCTTGTTTGCCAAGGGTTATGTTCATGTAACATCACTTTTTTTTTTTTTTTTTTTTTTTGAACTTTCTTTTTTTTTTTTTTTTTTTTCAACAGTTATATATGACCATGGTAGGGTAGAATGAAATGTTATTTTTTGTTTTATTGTTAATATTAGGAACTTTGCCAGGATTTTATTCCTGCCTGCCCCCATTGGGGAGTTTTGCTCATCTTTAACCACACTGAAAAGAGAAAGCTCCCCAAAAGAGACACAAAGAGCAAAAAAAAAGCCTCTGGAAGGCTCTAGCCCTTCCTTACTTTACTTAACCCCTTTGTGACCATACTATAACTTTATAAGTTTAAATGTAAAATGTCTTTTACAGCTAGAATGTAAACTTTGCAGCACAAAACTAGGAATGTGCAACTGTGTGTGTTACTAGTTCCCTGACCCACTGAGTTATTGTCCAGTTAGGTGACGGATACCAGTGCTACTAAACATTACATTACATTTGTTCCATAATAAAATAGTAGGTTTTTGCTTCAAAGTTCTGCTGAAGGCGGCATTAACTCTGTATCCAAGTATTATCTATGTGATTAGACTAGGACTGTGGATGTCCACCTGCATGCCTCATATCTCTGTGGCAGAGCGTGCCGAATTCTGCAGCTACTATAAGAACAACAGAGACTGTGGTGATAGAGTCTCTATTGAAAATGTCATTACAGATATTACATTCCATTTCCAAAGGTAGCCTTCTCTATCACTTTTCATAATATATCATTTCTGGAAGTACAAATTTACCAATTACATGTGGACAGATGACGGACTTGGTATGTGGCACAATTTAGTAGGAACTGTGTCTAGGGCTCATAAGGATTTGGGAGCCTCAAAGGAACAAAAGTTACCTGAACTAAAAAAAGAGTCCTTACTAGGTTATTGCTAGGGGTCTCATCTGTAGTAACATAGGAAAACATGCCATACCATGAAAAAGACACCAAAATGGACACTGGGTGGACGTTAAAATTATGAATCATTTGTAGCCCTAAAGGTCACCCTTAGGGCACTGCATTTTATGTGATCATATCTTGGTGAAAACATGTGACCTTATTGCCACAATGGCTTCTCAAGAATGACTATAGCAAAGCTAGTTAAAGAGCAGCAAAGAGCCCACCTGTAGCTGCACGCAAAGTAATTGGAAAAACAACTATGGGGGAGACTGTGGAGTTTGCGGTAAATCAAGCCATGACTTAGTATAAAAGTATTAGTCTGACTTTGTATGCAGCTGGCAAAATGTTAGCATTTGATTTTATTCTTGGTACTGCTTTAAAGTGACACTAAACTCAAGAGTTAAATCTTAAAAATGCATTAACTATTAAAAAATGTAGCTTATTTGTGTATTGCTCGGCTGTAGATCATCACATCATCTCTGAATTTGTACTGACACTGTCCTAGCTTCTGGAGGGTAGCTACCCTCCAGAAGGAAGGACCGTGTCAGCATGAATTCAGAGATGATTTGAGGATCTACAGCCGAGCAATACACAAATAAGATACGTTTTTGTTAATAGTTATGGTACTTTAATGCATTTTACGATAGACAGTCTGTTTGACGCTACACCGAATGCGGAAGTGCGGGCTGTTCGTTTGGATCTTGCCGGCCGGCTGTTTCTTTTGTTTAATAAATATACTTGATCTACTGCACAATGAGGAGTTCTTTTTTCTAATGACTGTGGGGAATTCATCATCTACGGACCATCACTGTGGAGGCACACAAAGAAAACGCTGGGCAACCTGTTGGCATATAAATGAACTTTGGCTGCTAACTTACAGCCATTTATATGTGGTGAGTGTGCACTCCTAGGGGGGTGCCTGTGTGGCACAAGGCGATTTCGGAAGCAATTATCAAGCACTTTGGGACTTTATTTGCACTTATTGAACAATTTTTCATTTATGGACCTTTATTTATCAATCACTCTGGGTGTGATATGAACTTTGAGCAAAATGTTTTGTACATGGAATATTTGATTTAATGGTTATTCACATTCATTTAATTATGTTATGTTAAATTATTTATTCATATTTATGTGGTTGTATATGTCACATCTGCTATTAATTCACACTATTTGTTATTCATTGATATTCATTGATTTTAATAATTAATCAATTATCCTATTTTGATCACTTATTATTTATCACTTATTAACTTAAAATTTCTTCATAGGATTTAAGGGTTACTAGCGCTGCATATTTATTTATATATTTGTCACTTGGACCTAGTTGTCTGTGCTGCAGCAGCTCTGTTATTTATTTGATTTGTTTGGAGTGTTTCATAAGCGCAGATTTTATATTATATCACATTAAAGTTACATATTGCCAGGTATAACAAAATTAGTTGTATGTAAGAAAGTGGTTGTAATGGACCCCAACACAAAGGTTAAAGTTAAGCTCTATTACCGTAATATTTTTTATTTCTTTCCTTTTGGATAATGTTTGGAAGGGTTAGAACTTCAATCAGGTTTTATTGCTGCCCGTGCTTCTACTGTTATTCTCACTCCAGATACATGGACATGAAGTGAGGGATTTCTTCCCAACGGCATGACAGACAGTCATAAAAACCTAGCAGAAGTCCTAACTCTTCCATACTAGAACTAGACAAAAAGGGTTTTATCCCTGTCTGTGTCCCATTGGAAAGATTTCCCATCACTTCCTGTCCCAGTGATACCTGGAAGTGAAGCAATCCCTTACAGCATGTATTCTTTACCAATGGTATGTAAGCCCTAGGGGTTATTTCTGCTAGTTAAAGTAAATTCACCATAACAGTTTACAGTTTAAGGATATAATAAAACCTATAAAAAAAAGATCTAAATAATTATTGTTAGTTATTAAATTGGACATGAATGTAAAAAGTGATTATTTGCTTTGCTACAGGTAACATCTAGAAAGGTTAAGTAGTACCCTGAAGAAATTACCCTTTGTCTTGAATTCCTCCTGAAACATAGCAGTGTACTTCCTGGTACGTAAGAGTGCGTAGGCACTCCTGTGCCTACAGCCTTATAGCTCTATGTGTGCTGTGCAAGATCATCTAAGACATTGTGGCCCCTGCCTGCTAGTCTAGGGAGATTTGGAGATCTCCTATTGTGCTTCTTGCTGGAGAGAATTTTGCACTGCATGCATCTCCCTACTTCTGCTTCATACACCTTTTCTACTGCATCTTAAACGTTCCCCATCAGTTATCAAGTCACAAGTCATCAGAGGAGCAGCTCTGATATGAGGAAGCAAAGCCTTATTGTTCTATGAATATGGCCACATGAACACAGAAAAGTAGTGCAGAACAAGGAATGTTAAATCAGTAATGAGGAGAAGATCAGCTGCACGCAGCCTACAAGTAAGGAAACTAGTCTTTTGCCCTCTGCTTGCCTTTTTAGGCACAACTTCCAGAGTTCAGGCCCTCCATGAAAAAACATTTGTAAAACATTCATACAGTATTAGGGGCACTGGTAATACATGCATCCATGGCAAAACTTAGTAAACACCGAAATGTATAAAAGGAGTATGTATATAGGATAAATGGATCTGTCATGACTTTCTAGGGTCCTTGTACCTGAAGTCCCGCTAATAGGTATTTTGGTTAGTGAGCCCTATTTACGTCCCACTTAGTTTCCATGTCAGCTCATGAAATCGAGTATAGAAATACATTTGAGTTTTAGTGTAATGTGCAAAATATACTGTAACTCGATTACTAGGCTTTTGATTAGAAAAAACTTGAATTACACTGTAAAAAAAACTGACAATTCCAAGGCCTCTGATAAAATTTCAAAAAATGCAGTACAGTAATTGCTTCCAAATAAGCAAACATCATGAGCAAAAAACAATTGTAAACAATGAGGAATATTTTGAACTGCATGCTAAAGGATTTAAAACTCGGCATGCTTTTGTTGTTTTACATGTGCTCCTTAGTTTGTTTCAAGGTACTGCTTGTTGTTGGTAAACCATCTCATTATGTGAACATCATGGCTAACGAGATCAACAGCATCTGTTTGTGGTCTGTGTGGTCTGTCTTCCAAGTTTCATCGCTCCATTAGAGCCGTTCTGATGTGGATCCAGTGGAGGGATTCTCCGACCTGCAACAAATATCCGGTTATTTGTCAGCCATTTAAATATGTAAGTTCTAATGTGCTGATAAAACAATTATTACTTCTTTTTTTGGAACTCTATCATCCGAAAAATGAACATTTTCACAAGAAAGGAGAATGTCTATATCTTATATTATCAAATGTATAGTAGTTACCGTATATACTATTTTTTGTGGTAAAATTAGGTACCTCGGCTTATATTCGGGACGGCTTATACTCGAGTATATACGGTACTACATATCCTCATGTCCCTAGTGCTCACATAACTTTTTAATTTGGTAATACTTGAAATGTTTTTTCTTATAAATGTTGGGCCTTTGTAACATACTGTATATCAGATACTTATATATTACAGAAACAAGTCAATTATACTATATGGCAAAAAAAACATCCAGCCATCATACCAATATGAGCTTATTGGCCATTCAGTTCCAAAACCATGGGCATTAATATGGAGTTGCCCCCACCTTTTGCACTCTCTAAGGAAAATGTTGGAGTGCTTCTGTAGGTATTCAGGCAAAATATTATTGTGAAATCAGGTGCTGATGTTGAACAAGAAAACCTGGCTTATAATAGGCATTCCAATTCATCCCAAAGGGGTTGAACAGAGTTAGGCCTTGTTCACACCAAATGCAGAGCAGATCCACTCAGGTTTCTGCACACGCAGTGCAGTGAGTCGTGCTGCGTTATTGCCGCGTTTTTTGATGCGTTTTTTTTGTGGTTTTTTTTTCATTTAGCATGGGCTTTCAGTGCGTTCCAGGCATTTGCATGCGTTTTTGATGTGTTTGCATGCATTCCAGAGCAGGTAAAATAGGGCTTGCTGCAGTTTTTTCACCTGCTCTGGACCTGCTCTGGAACTGCACGCTGCGATGTGAACTGGAGCAAAAAATACCATTGGAATACATTGGACGCAGTTTTGATCCGGTCTGCTACTGCTCTGCTCTGCACCTGCTCCGCGCTTGGTGTGAACAAGGCCTTAGGGCCTGTTCACACGACGTCCGTTTTCTGTGCTGATCTGATCCGTACGCTCCTGCACTAAAAATGCATCCCAGTGTATCCCTATGTGTTTTATGGGCTACAGTTCTCACGTGCGCAGTCCGTTCAGGTTACGACAGAAAAATTCTGCATGTCACATTTTGTACGGTCAGGAAACGGTCCGGAAACGCAAAACGCACCAAAAACGCACTGCACTGCAGCTAACATACTGACAGCCCCACTCCAGCAACTGATTAACTGGAACGCATCAAAAACACATAGCACCGCGTCTTCAGATCCGCACCTGATCCGGACCTAATCAGGACCTGAAACTCATGTGAACAGGCCCTTAAGGTTGGGGCTGAATGTTCAAGTTTCTCCACACCAAACCATGTTTTTATGGAACTGGCTTTGTGCACACGGGCACTGTCATGCTGTCAAAAAAGGGCCTTAAGCTGCCCACACACCTTACAATTTATCTGCAGATTTTCGGTGGTCAGATGGAAAAGGTGCAACAGATTCCTCCATTTACACTTTACTGTGTGGATGGAGTAATCTCCTCCTGGGCCAATCTGTTGCACTTTTTCCATCTGACCACAGAAAATCTGCAGATAAATTATAAGGTGTGTGGGCACCTTAACACAAACTGCTTCAAATGTAGAGTTTTCAATTGCAATTTTTTACACTGATTTGGTCAATTGAATAAGTGTGCTGGAACATCCAAGATGAATGCATCATTGATGTAAATCAGGGCTATGCAGTCATCTGCAGCCCATGTAGCCTGTCCAAAGCATTCATAAATAAGCGCGGTCTCTGTGCTGCTAGGAGAGCTCCTTTATCAGGCTATAGTGATACACGTATCACTTTTCCCTAATGAAGCAGCTCCACTTAGCAGCCACGAAAAAGTTAATATTCATGATTAATAAAAGATCTTTGGACAGGATACATGGTGTGCTGTTGACATCCCACAGATCCATGATACATACTACGTATCCATGACTGCCCAAACTGTTGTCACAAGGTAGCAAGTGCACAATTGTCTCAAATTTCTATATATGGTAATGTTGTAAATAGAAATGGCATGTTTATGAATATGTGCTTGATTTTAAACATCTGGTTGAATGGGATGTCCAACACGCTCTAATAGGTGTGATGATGTCCTATGGTGTGGACATCATAGGTCCGGTGACCACAAACTTCGGCTACATAGTGTTACGTAAATAGCACTGTTTTATAACACTCACCATGTTATTATTATTTAGTGTGTGTGTAACACGTGGCTCTAACAAGAGTTGGGATGACTGCAGACACTCAAATTTCTCACAAAGCATGGTAAGACATCTGCCTATCATTGAATCTGCTAGTATTCTACCACTTTGTAGTCAGCAACCCAACTATTTTCCCCACTCTCACTAGGAGTTACAAACAACTAATATTTAGTTATTAGAAGTACATAATGCCGGATCAAACATGCATAGACTCTACAGCAGTAAATGTTTATATATATATATCTAT
>NW_017306275.1:4845327-4883596 GCF_000935625.1 Nanorana parkeri | reverse complement strand
CTACAGTATATATATATATACAGTTCTTCCTTCTTCCTGCAGCTGTCAGCTTTGTCACTATACAGTAGCAGTGCTGCAAAATCAGAAAGGAAGACATCACAATACTTGCAGAGATCATAGGAGCAGGGGTTTGCAGCAAAGGCCCAGGACCCTCCACAGGGCCAAGTCACAGAGGCAACTCTTTTTATATATTCCTTATTTGAATTTCAAAGAAGAAAGATTTCAAGTAAGACATGCAAAATGTGAACACTTGGTTTGTAGGTTAGAGTTATCATTTTGTAATGTGTTCTCTCTGTAGTTGGCAGTCAGTGACGAAATTTGCAGAGAACAGTAAGAGGATGCAGAGTATACATCAAAAGAAATGTACACTAAAGGCTCCTCCAGAAGACCTCTGCAACGAGGACAGAACGCTGTTTACTTGTCCAGGCCGCATCAACATTAAAAAAATTAATGTCCTGCCACATACATTTTTTTTGTTCCAGATGCTCCTGATCAAAATACCTATCCTGTTTTTTCGGCAGTGGGAGGGTACACTATTGAGCTTCATTTTGGGGACTCTGTCTGCCTCGGTTGGCATTCAGGGTTCTCTGGCGAACTTAAATGGAGGCTTGGTTTTCCCACATGTCTATTTATACTATAAAGCTATGGCCCAACAGAGAATACTAGCCTGGCATTTTCAAGTCAAAAACAAGCTATGTGTTGCTATGGAGAAGTGTATGGCTGTAAGGAAGCTTGCTCACGCTCTGTGGCTCTCTCCAGAGTTCAGAAAACTGGCCCCTACAACTTTATCCCTAAGAACACATACATTACATATGTTTTCCATGCTTCCTGGGAGGACTATGAAGTTGAGGCAATTTTGGACTGCAGGAAGAGAAGGGGTCATTTAAAGTACCTGATCAAATGGGAGGGTTATGACCTTGAGGAAAATTCCTGGGAACTGGTATCCAATGTGCATGCTCCAAGGTAGGTGCAAAAGCTTTTTCCGGATCATCCTGAAAAAGTCTTCCAGATGGGCATTTGGAGGCTGCCCATTGGGGGCAGGGGATATATAAGAAAAGTCAAGTACATACTGCCAAACATGCAATAGTGTGCAGGCGCGCACAGATGTATGCAGTACAGAACATGCGTGGAAACACAAACTCATGAAAGAAGACGTGCATGGACCAACAGGGTGGCGCACAAGAAGTTGCATAGGAAATGCACTTATGGGCTGGCCTATATAAAGAAGCTTGTAATGTGCACAGGCTGCTGGAAGATCTTCAGCTTGTTCCTGTTTCCCTGTGATCTAATCTGTCTGCTTGATTCCTGCACCTGATACGGCTTGTTTCCTGACCACTACTTTCACATGCTGCCTGCCACTGAGACCTCGGCCTGTTTACTGGATTGCCTTCTGCCTGGTACCTTGCTGATCTGCTGCTCTCGACCTTGGCATGTGACCTGACCCCGACATCTATCCTGGACTTCGTTGCCCGGCTGGCTTTGACCTCCGACTATATCTTCGACTTGCTTCTTTCTCCTGGTCCAGTCTGATCCCCAGGGTTCCTGGACTCACACAGTGCAGTCTGCTTCATCTGCACTCGTGCAACTCTGTATCCACACACTCCCTGTCCCCACTTCCAAGGGGTGTTGGACAAGAGGCGCAAAGGCAGCCCCCTCATCCATTCGGTCTCTGCTCAGGTACGTGACAGAGGTACTCACACCTTCTCTGTCAGCACCACAACCCAGGACACTCACTTCAAGTATTAACACTGTGGTACAGGGTTTCTTCCCTGATTGGTTAAGCTATACCCAGTGGTATCCCCCTAGTGTTGAAGGGGCTGCGTGTTAGAGGGTACATATTTGGTGTGGGATTGTCCGAGTCTTTGCCCATTCTGGCAAAATATTAGGGATCAACTCAAGGTCATTCCTTCCTGTTCCATATTGTACCCATGTCACTGACCCAATCCGACTCCATCCCTGATTTACTCAATGCTAAGACCAAGCAACTAATTCAGATATAATTGGTGTAGTTATTGTGGTTTTACCTTAAAATGTTCTCTGTCGTCTAACCTGTTCATTTACCTGTGTTTTTCCTGTTGCTTTTTTTGCTCTTTGTGCCTATTTGATGTGTATTTCTCTTTGTATTGTTAATGTTTATGAATAAATAAAGATTACCAAAAAAATTAAAAGTAAACACTTTGATAATGTAAAATAATTAAAAATATATATTTACTTATACCACGGAAGAGTTCCTCAACATTGATGGCATTCTTTGCACTAGTTTCAACAACAATTGCCTCAATGGAATCTGCATATTCCTTGGCATCTTTCATTGATACTTCCCTGAAAATAAAGACAGACACAAGCCACTGAATTTGTCAGGTTCACATAACAGTTTGTGGAGAGCTTATATCTATTCAAATTACTTTTCCAACCGTTGTTTGAATTTAAAGGAAACCTATAGAAGTTTGAAGACTGCCATTGCTAACCCATCCCTTTCAAATGCTACATGGCTGTCTCTCATACGGATACAGTAGCTTCAGTACTTTCAGAGCCAATGAACAAAAAAAAATATATATATATGCACTTTTGGAGATCGGCCTTTACTTGCTGTATATTTGTTGAAAGTCAGTGATTTAGAAAGTCTTGAAGTTTTTGGATCAACATGCTAGCCAGGCAATTAGCTTTTTCACGAGTTGGTCAACATTGGCAGTCCTGATTATTTTTCTAAGCAAAGGCTTCCTTTTTTTTTTATGGGTTGGATAGTGGAGAAGGATTAGAGCCCTTGTTGGGTTTTTCACTGCTATCTGGGCCTCCGTTAGAAGAACCGTAATAATACTATTTCTATATTTCTTTTCTCCATGGGTCCTCAAATGCTGATCAGATTGGTGTTGGGATCTTTGAAGAGAAGGATTTGTCAGGTATGACTATAAACCCTGGGTGAATAGGTGTGTCTTCAGCCTGCTGTTAAAAACATTCAGAGAGGGTGCTTCCTGGACAATACTAGTTATTGGAATGAATTGGACTAATGAAGAGGGGTCTAGGGTTCCATTTGGATTTAAATCAGAATGCAACTCCCCCGCCCTACATAATTGTTCCAGTGTAGTGACTCATAATGTATTAAAGCCACTGTGGGTCAGCAAGACAGCCAGGGGACTACAATTGTTAGACGATAAGGTCAGCAATAGCAGCTTATTTTCTCTGTAACTCTACCTTTTAAAAATTCAGCATCATCAGACTGGTCTTTAAATCTATAAGTTTTCAAGCCAGAGACAGCCAGGCAACTATTCTTCCTAGAAGGCAGTCAGCAATGGCAGCCCTCCCCCACCCTTTTTATCTCAGTACAGGTCACTTTTAGGTAGCTATAGCAGATGCAAGTCATATAAATATACATTTCTTTAAAGTATACTTAAAGCCAAAACTGTTTTTTTTTTATACAGTATGGGATGGTTAGAACCCATGTCATATTTTTTTTACTGTCTGGCTCATTGGTGAGATTTTCTTTTGGTGAGATTTTCACCAGAACAGGCGTCCCCATAGGAATATTTTGGATTTCCCATCACTTTCTGTCCAGTGACTATGGTCACAAGACAAGAGAGGGTAAATTTGCCCACCGGGAGACAGATATCAATAAAGACATGATGGGAGTTTTAATTTGTCCACAATCTAACCAAAACAAAAATTGCACATAAAATACAGAATTTTAGGGTATTTGAATACAAATAAATAATTTGTGTTTTTCAGCTGAGTGACAACTTGTTGAGATAATGTCCTCATTTACAAGATCACTTTATATCAGTATCACTTCAAGTGCTAATAAATTTGAGTTTACAGATACTGTGAAAACAAATAGAGAGCTGCAGGTGGAGTGCTTAGAAAAAAAAAGTCTCTATACAAAGACGAAGAGCTCATTACTAAAAGCTGTTCAAAGCTGCCTCTATCTTCAGCGTCACTTTGACAGGCTTGTTTGGTTCATATGGATATTAACTTCACATGGCTTATGTAAGTGGGTATTATGAAAGGATACTTGTGAAAGTAGAGGATGCAACTGTAAAGTATTGCAGGAAATTGCACTCCATAAACTGAAAAACAAGGAGCGATTTTATTAATAGGGCTACACCTTAAATACACAGCTAAATGTGATGTCAAATTAAATCTTTGTGGGCATGCAAGGCAGAGTGACAGTGTCTCTGCAAAGGCACCCCCACCTTCCTCTGTCACCTGCAGCACTGAAATGATTGATGTCGGTGATCTGAAGAGAGCAATGATGTGAAGGTGAGGTGATGTAAACCGTAACAGAATGACATAGTTTGTTAAAGCATGAGTAATAAACAATTGTTGTGCTCCTGTTTTAAAAAAAAAAAAAATACTCCTGTCTGTGTAACTTCCTGTTTCCGTTTAGTGTATCACCAATAAAATTCAAACCTCCTAGGCATGTTTAAATCTCATTTGTGGTTTGATAAACTTCTCACCTTGTTACATAACACTTTATGCATGAAGGACACCGCAAAAGCATGCAGTGGGCATATTTTGGCATATTACAGGGTACTGCAACTATGCTTGGATGAAAAACTAAAGCACTGAGATGGTTAGCTGTTCTCCCTCTACTGTTTAAAGTGATAATGCAAAAGGTTTTTAAGCCATTTCAAATGTTGATTAAATAACTTACAATGGATGCTTCTCCCTGATGTGTAAAAGTTTTAGCTTCTTGCATTATCAGCTGGTCTCCTGAGCACAGATCCTGATATCATATTTTAGGATGGCTCTTTTCCCTTGTTAGGGTCCTGTGTGTGTCTCTACAAAAACTCTCCTGCTTCCTGCTCTCTGCTCCTCACTCCTCCATTCTCCCTTCTCCAAACTAGAAGATGGATAGTTGTTGGAGACTGCCCAGTCCCATGTGATATACTCAATAGGAAGTTCAGGGAAACAGAGCTGAAAGAGTTGGTACCAGTTGTTTGGAAACACTATCACGGTAAGTGCTTGGGCAATGATTTAAAGAAATACTTTGCTGGGCAGTGTATATTTGTTTGATCTAGACTTATTATTGAAAAAAGATTTGAGAGTTTAATACTACCTTAAAGCATATGTGAGAGCAAAATAAAATAAAAAAAACATATGCAGTACTACCCTGCAATACATACACATTTCCCCATATTTTATACCTTTAAGGACAATGCAATTACAGAAAAATGCCTCCTGATCCTAGTAGAAATGCAATCAGCTCCCAATAATGGGAAGGTGTTCTGTAGTCTAATGTGATAACCTGTAAGAGCTGATTAAACTGCTTGAGATAAGAATGCAGCGTACACAATAAGACAAAATAACTCTGGATTTCTAACAGGGCCAACAGGTATTTTTTTTCACTTATTGAATAAATGTAAACATGCCTTCAATGGTATAGTTCAATGGTATAGTTAAAGTAGTAATGAACTCTCAAACTTTTTGAATCCAGCTCAAACAAATATGCATTGCCCAGCAAAGTATTGCTTTACATTTTTGCTCAAATACTTACAATCATCATGTTTCTGAACAGCTGCTTCCAAGTCTCTCAGCTCAGCTCCCCTGTCCAGAACAACATCACAAAGGACAGTGCAGACTCCAGCAACTGTTCATCTACTAGCTTGGAGGAGAGGGGGGAGGAAAATAGCTTGATTTGCGGTGTCTGTGTGTTTGTGGAGAGACACACAGCTTACTAGCACACACAAGGGTGACTGCATAGCGCTCTGCTTGAGAAAGGAGTCACTCTAAAACAGGAAGTCAAGACCAGTGCTCAGGGGACCAGCTGATTCTGCAGTAAACTAAAGCTTTTAAACATCAAGGAGCAGCATCCATTGTAAGTGATTTCATCAGCATTTGAAATTGCTTAAATCTTTTTGACTTTAATATCACTTTAACAGACCGAACGGGAGAAAATAAGAGAAGTTCACTGTTAGGGTTTACATACACTTTATATTTTAATTTGGAATGAAGTATACTACAAGCATAATTCCTAGTAAAAACTCAAACAATTTCAGATGATCTTCTTCCAAATCAGAGAAACCCCAACAGAGCATCATTTGTACAAATGCAACTATACAGGGTTTTTGGTTTACTGAAAATGAAGCGTTATACAAGTTTTTAGGGGAAACACTTTACAATGGTGAGCCTAATCATTTGAAAAATTGTTCAAGGTTCACCTACTCTTTAACCACTTGAAGACCAGGTGTTTAGATCCCCTAACTGGCCAGGCCATTTTTCAGTGTTCAGCGCTGCAGTACTTTGACTGACATTTATTCCGTCACGCAACGCTGTACTGAAATGAATTTTATACAATTTTTTGGGGACAGATAGAGCTTTATTTTGGTGGTATTTAATCTGGGGGGCGCACGTCTCGGGGCTTCATACAAGCGATCCGCCGGCTCTATAGCCGGCGGATCGCTTGTATATTAACGGGCATCGCTGCCTGTTTTCAAACAGCGCGTGCCCAGTTACACGCCCAGTTACATCCAAGAAGCTCCCGGCAGGCCGTGTATACACAGCGGCTGGCCGGGAGGTAGTTAAAGCCTTGCTTTGCCCTTAGTTAATGTTGAAGTACATATGTAACAGATAGATAGATAGATAGATAGATAGATAGATAGATAGATAGATAGATAGATAGATAGATAGATAGATAGATAGATAGATAGATAAATGAATTTCTACCTGATGTCAGAGAGATCACATTTGTTTCCGGCGATAGCCATGACAATGTTCTCTGGACCGTGTTCTTTCAGCTCCTTCACCCATTTCTTCAGTGTATGGAACGAGTCCTGTGTACAGATTAGAGCATTACACGTACACTTCCCTCATGTTTGATGGCTGCTCAAAATATGCACCGTATGCCTTAAATCTTGTATGTGTTATTGCATACTAAAACAAAGACTGTCAGTACTTAAACATGTGTTCTTCAAAGTGATTCTTACATAAAACTTTCAAAATCTGTATGTTATTTCGTATAATTGAAGCCACTGGTTGGTCACCTACTGGCACTATCTTGTGAAATAATTCATACAACTCTAAAATAAAACATAACTGTTCTATTTTTAACTTCTGCAGTAAAACTACTTTTAGCCTAGACTGGACAAGGATTTCCAGAATCATTGGAGCCTATCAGTGCATAAGAAACCTATTTTGACTGTATTCAACAACATGCCAGATAACTGTTTTGCCAGCACCATTTGAATTCTTGCACTTCATAGCTTTACAGGGGAAATAGTGTTTTCTTAAAACTTTCCCAGTTGTCCGAACTTAAGCTGACTTTAGACTAATAGATTTCTTTCATTCAGCCTGAGGGCTGAACAAATAAAATCTAACGGATTCTTCCATCCACGCTTAACAGTGTGGCTGAACAAATCTCCCACTGCATCTATTGTAATTCTGACAACCAGCGCCTTCTGCTGTCGATATACATTAACAATGACTGCAACCGATTGGTAATACTCACCTTCCTCCCTGATCCGATGATTTGTCCTTTAACATGGTCTTGGCCAGTCCCTCTTCATAGTACACATGCCTGTGTGATGGGGCCCCAGAGCAAAAAGACCACCCTCCATGTCAAAGGCAATACCTCTAGTGATTCATCATACTATTTGCTTCTGTAACAATCTTATAGTCATAAACTACACATACATTCAATCTAGCTCTTGCTACCTAAAGAAATTACTATGCTTAGTACCCAATGATGCTGGGTCCTATAGCAAATGTATGGTTTGCTATGGATTTAGGTACAATGAATCTTACCTGCTTTGTAATATCATATACAATAACAGCAGCAGCTGAGCCTCGGTAGTACATTGGTGCCAGTGAATGGAACTATAAAAACAACAAATATCACGGAGTTACATAATACAAACCCAATTGTTTTAGAAGGAAATAGCCTATCCACATTCATTGTAACAGCCAACCTCCTACCAGCCTAATATTTTTTTCAGTATCCTAGATCTAACAATGTATTTGGGCTTGCTGTGCTTATATGCCTTGAAGAAATGGGTTTCAGCTCATATAAGAACATTGGGCCTGATAAACTGGTGGTTGTAGAGGAATTTGAAGTGTTGCATGGCACATCTGATTTTGGTGCATTGCATTTTACACAACTATTATGTTGCAGGGAGTAAAGTTTATCAGGTATGTAAACCATGATCCTGACTGTTCTGCACCATCATCCTTTTGAAGCAATACTGCATACCTGCGCCAAATATTGACAAACTCGTTTTCTAAAAAATGATTTACTGCAGATTATGCAACTTTTGCACAGCGTTTAAAGGAGAACTACGAGGTTACTGTCCACCCAGCTGCGTGAGTGACAGCTCAGCGCTGGAGGATCGGCCGGGAGGGGGGGAATCCCTGCAGGGCGCCGTGAGTGACAGTCTCGGCTCTCTGCACGGATAGATCGAGAACTGAGTGAGCGCCGGTATGTGTTTGCTCACTTCCCGATCTACTGAGCCGACTTGTGACAGTTTCATTGTCTCGGGTCGGCTCAGATTATGAGGCTTTAACATACATTGGGAACACTATTTGCATTTTCCCATTTAAACCTGTCAAAACTTGAACAATTATTCAGGACATTCCATAAATCAGTGTTTCATGCAGCAAACATTTGGTGCCATCAATAGTTTTTCTGGCCCAGTGTTTATCTCAGGGGACCAAACCAATTTTGCTATTTTCCACGGGCACATTACATTCTTGAAAGCTTGTAAAAAAAACACACACAGACAAACCATATATTTTTAGAAAGCACATAACTTGTAGAATTAAAGGGTAATTCCACTTTCCCTGGTGAGTTTAGGAAAATAGAATTAACACCTCCAATATAGCCCTCTATACCTCCACCCCCCTCCCCTCCCGCAATACTTACCTTTCGGCAAACGCTCCTTCCCCTCTGACAGTCCGGGTGTACTATCCATACCCCATACTGTCATCTAGCGCAGCCCTGCGCTCTGGATTTCAAATTTCACTCGCAAATGGTGAGCACTCATTTGTTCTGTGTGGTCACCTGAGCATGATGACCAATGAGTAGTGTTTCTGACTGTGCTGACCAATGAGTGCTCGCCATTTGTAAGTGAAATTCAAAATTCAGAGCAAAGGGTTGCACTAGACAGCAGTACGGGGTAAAGATAGTATAAGCGCACCAGCGGAAGGGAAGGAGCATTCGCCAAAAGGTAAGTAAATCACGGGGGGAAAAAGGGGGCCAGATTGGAGGGGGTAATTCTATTTTCCAAAACTCACCTGGGAAAGTAGAATTGCCCTTCAAACTATATTACTGTTGCTGCTGACTGTTCTTTGATAATTGTGCAAATGTTTATTAACATATTTTCAATTAAAATGCCCACTAAAAATAATATGGTACAAGTGCAATGAAAGATTTCATAGCACAAATACACGTGACAAATTAAATGCTGCAATAAAACGCCTTTATGCTTAAGCATGTATTGAAGGCCAACACATAAATTTAGTAATTCAAGGAATGTCAGTGCATTAGTTGGAAATATTTGTTAATAAATGGTCCACATCCTAGAACGAATGCTTATGAGCTAAAAAAATAAACTGTCAGAACTGCAGCAGCAGCCCATGACTCAAGAAACTTAAAGCCTCTGACAGAGAATGATGTCACTATGAATACCAGGTATTGTGTGTGTCACATTGGCACTGCCACTCAAAGCCATGAAACTATTCTGCTTGGCAGACTGTGCTGTCAGTACTTCATATGAAAGCAATTAAGTTGTTATTGAGTCTGGAGTGTTGAGAGAAATAATTTCCAGAATACCAAGGCTTAAACAACACTGATTATGATTAATGGCATGGGCAAAAATGAACTACAAGTGCCGCTAACTGGGCAGTTTTTTGCAACCTTTAGGGCTCATTCACATGGCGGTTCCTGGCCATATAGAACAGCATATTTCTGCTGCGGTTATGTTCAGCTGTAGACAGGAAGCTTGTTCAAATCAATGACAGGCTGACAATGTGCATGGCTGTTCGCATGTAATCGGGTGGGTAGCAATGCGGCCAGGGTCAGATGAGTGGCTCTGTGTGAAGACTCTCTGCATTCAGGACCACTTATCTGTCCCTCTCCGCATGTATTTGCTCTATGTGCGAATACATGCAGACAGCTATAGAGCGTCTCAGCCGGTCACTCATTTGTACATGCTGAGCAGCCACAGCTGAATGTAAAAGCCTGGCTGTACGTGCCCCACAAATATGCTTTTTTGGGAATTATATGGCCAGCAACGACCGTGTGAATGAGCGCTTCAATATCATCCATAGTTATTTCATCCATTACCAGAAAGCATGCTAAAGTGCCCTTTATAAATTCAGAAGGAATATTATATGGTCTTTCCACAAAGATACTACAAGGACCTGTGCACAAAAGTTATTTTTCTAGCTTATGACTCCAAAGTTTTTAAGTTATATCATGCTCACATTTGCATTGAAACTGCCTTCCTCTATGTAGATTCTGCACATGCATGACTAAGCATCATGCAAGCAAATATGTATTAAAAGAGAACTATAGCCAAACAATATTTTGGCTTTAGTTCTCTATTGTATCACAGGAGTACATAGCTATTGCCTGCTATACACTCACAGAGTAGAGTCGCACTGCAGCCAGGAAGGATTCTGACAATATTGTTGAGATCTAGCCCTGATTGATACCTGGCTTTGCCTCTCCAAAGCCAGAGCTGGCTGTGCCCACCGACTCCCCTGTCTTTCCCTCCAATGAGCGGTGGAGGAACAAAGAGAGGGGAGTGGTGACTGAGCTATAGACAACCCCCCCCCCCCCCCCCCCCCCCGACCTAAGAACTAAGCAGGATTTTTCAGTCCTGGAATTTCCAGAAAGAGAGCCCACTGGCCCCCTGAGAGCCCACAGAGCCCTCACAGATACTAGTATTGGTGCATCCCTAAATTTTAGCATTGGGGGTCACTACAACTTGGCAAAAGTTACCAAGGGGTCCCGACCCTAGAAAGGTTGAGAACCACTGCTCTAGACTTACACTTGATTTATCAGTGCTTTCCTTCTGAGTATCGGAGTTACTTCCCCCAGCAAGCCTTCACACTAGGGCTTCAACAAATGATTATTTTCATAAGTCGATTAGTTGGCCGATTATTTCTTCGAATAGTCGGATAAAAGAGAATTAAATAAATACCATCTTTTATTTGAAAAAACATATACAAATGCAGTGTTTACTTCAGAATACAACTGCATGCACAATTTTTTGCAATCGCACTGCATTGGAACACACGGCATTGCGTTATCGTGCGTTCCAGTGCAGACGATCCCACTGTGGGTGGGAGTTGCATTTAGGGTGCCATTGAAATGAATAACACTGCAACGCACCTTCCGCAGCAGAATTTTTCAGGCCAAAACCAAAAATGACTTTTTTTTCCCCACCTTTTATAATTTTGTATAAGTGGGCTAAATTAATTTTAGTGTATTTTATCCTAAAAATACTGGTTTGATAAACATTTGCACATATATCATGCAACATAAAAATTACAACTAGCATTTTTTTTTATCAACAGGGCCCCTGCTTTTAGAAAATATATAATTGTTTGGGGAGGTGGGTGGGTGGGTTAACCTGTTTTCTAGCTAAAAATTCAGATTTTATCATATGTGTGCAGAAATTAAGAAACTGCTCCAGACGGCAAGCGATTAAACAATATGCAGATTTATTGTTTTTGACCAAACACATAAACATAAATAACTGTGTAGTTTATACTCACTCGTTCCTGACCAGCAGTATCCCATATCAGAAATTTATGCAGCTCATTCCCACAAGGTACGGTTTTAGTCATAAAAGACGCGCTTAGAAAAAAAAAAAAAAATTACTTTGTAGGTATCACATACATAATTTCTAATGCTTACATGAAGTTCTATTTTAAAGCTTAGGAAATGGTAGATCATAAATTCCACATTTATTTTAGAGTCCTGAAGCTTTTTTCAGGTTTTGGAGCTATATTGGTTTTGGGCCTCTTTACATAATATCCATCTTTTTTTCAGACCACATAGGGCTTTAAATTGGTAGCAGATTTGAATACATAATATAAAGTATATTTGTATATTATTTATTTTAACATGGTAAAAGCTTATAAGTAAATAGTCCCACAGCTATGACATAACTGCAATTTTCACATAATAATGTGGAGTGACAAACCACAAAGTCTTATTTTTAATTTAGGAGGGATTTTTTTTCCTTTCAATGTCAAATTGCAATACATGAAGCAACATGTTTGTGTGAATTATTAGTGTAACTTGAAAGTAAAATTAAATTGTGCTTGGGGGGTGCTATTTTCCCAGATCTGGGATTGCAAATAATCTAAATGATATTATGCACACTTGCGAGATTGTTGATTACTAAATGGTTAGTGCATTTATTAGACATAGCATTCAACATCAAGGACATAAGCAGAGCCATAACAGATTATGTGACTGCTATGAAACCTGGAAATACAGGGACCTGGGGCTTTCTGGCTATACGGTGGTTTATGCAGGTGGCAATAAAAATAAATTGGGAAAAATTAATTGAAAGCTTTAAACCAGTGGTACTCAACCTGTGTAACCTCAGGACCCACATTTGTCCTTGGTCATTAAGTCGCGACCCAAATTGCACTGCAACGGAATGCACAAAATTGTGGTACCACGCGGCTCGAACTGTGGATGGGAGGTCTCCATACCTTAAAAGAACTGGAGTGGATCCTCAGCCTGGGGTCCAGTGCTGTGCTGTGACAGAGCTCCATCCATATGTGCAATGCTTGTACAGCTCCCTTTGCATGCCCTGCAGAGGTACTAGGAGCCAGAATGTGACATTACTCTGGTCCAGGCACTTCTACAGGACACGTGATGGAGCTGTACGTATGGATGCAGCTCCCTCACAGCCATAGCCCCAGCCCATCCCACCTCAAGCTGACACTCGGCAGCATATTTTAAATGGCTGATTGGCACACACAAAATGACAGTGCTGCAAAAGGAGGAGGCTGAGGAGCCTCGCACCTAGAAAAGTGGAAGGCATGTGGCGACCCACTGAACATGGGGTCGCGACCCATTTTTGGGTTACGACCCACCAGTTGAGAACCAAGGCTTTAAACCATATATGGTTGCTATCAAAGCAGTTAACATTCTCTATCACAACAGGAATTGAGATGGAGATTAGACAGTAGGGCAACCAGAGTCTTTGGTGCAAATACCTAAATAATTTAATAACTGATTTGCACATACCAGTGTAGTAACATTGGTATGTGCAAATCAAAATTGTATGTAACAAAGTTAGCCCTTACTCCTGCAAAACAGTTGCAAAGCAGTTTGGTTATTGCACTTTTTACAGTTCTTTTATTATGATCGATAAAGCCCTACCGTCAGTAAAATAGACACACTGTTGTGCATATTACTTACCCAATAGTGGGGCTGATATTATGGTCAAAATGGTCTTGAACAAATCTGCAAACAATGCTTGACTTGCCAACCCCAGTATCCTGCAAATGAAATCATGAAACTAATAAGCTATCGTTAACTTCTAAAACTGAACATTTTATTAATGTAGGAAAAAAACATATGAGGTTACCACCAAATGTGAGGTTATTTTTCAATAGTAACAGTGTTATAAGTGTTTGTTTTATGTTGGGATCAAATTTTAGAAACTAAATGCAACAAATAAAGTCTTCAAAGTCTGACAAGCTTGTATGTCAATGCCTTAGACACCAGAAATATCTCAGTAAAGCAAAAGCAATCAAACAGGAGACTCCAACCCAGGTGAACTACTTTTCTTCTCTAGGGTGTCTCTTGTGGGCTAGGTTACCCCTATACATTACATGACAGTTGCCTGATCTGGCTTTTTTTAGCCTGATTGGGTGACAATGTCATGTCTACCAGCACTTCTAAATGCTATAAGCCAGCCATATCCAGTTATCTTCTCCAATTCGTATCAGGTCTACCACCACATTTGTTTCTTTCCTCTTTTGACCATGTCACTACATAGGAAGCAAAGCTTTTCATTGACACCAACTTCACCTGGACCCCGTTTGCTCACCACTACTTCAATCATCCCCTTGTTCTATCCTACACCTCTTACTCACATCTTTAATCTTTTCCTTTCTACTGGCATCTTACACTCCCCTAAAACATGCACTGGTCAACCCCATACCAGAAAAACCCTCACTGAACTCCACCAACCTGAACAATCTCAGACCAATCTTCTTACTCTCATTCACCTCCAAACTTCTAGAACGCCTAATTTACAACTGCCTAAGCTACCACCTTACTGATAACAACTTTCTTGATGCCTTACAATCTGACTTTAGTCCACAACCCTCCACTGAAACTGCCCTCCTAAAACTCACTAATGACTTACAGACTGCTAAAAACAATGGCCACTATGCCCAACTCTTGTTATTAGGCCTTTCTGCTGCTTTTGACACAGTTGACTGTTGGAAATGCAACAGCATATACTGTTATGTCTTTTTAGCTGTAGATAATGCTGTAGTGCAATGGTAGTCTCCATATGCATGCTTATTGTAAGAAAAGTCCTACGCATGCCCAGTCCAATTAGGGTCCCGTTCGCACCTCTGCGCATGCTCGGAAGCACATTCTTTGGGTCAAAGGTAAACGTGCGCTGTTTCGTAGAAAGGAGGGATCTCTCTGGAACTTGTTTTGTAGAAGGATGCGCACGCTTTCTGCAAAGAGTCGCACAGGAAGTGACATCTGAGGAACCCTATATAAAAGGACATGCTGCACTCTCCCTTTGCTGATTGATATTCAGCTGTTTCTGTGATCCTGTGCTTGTTGTTATCCTGTTGTATTCAGTTGCTGATCCTGTTTGGCTTGACCCTTCTTCTGCCTGCTCCTTGTACCCGCTTGATCCTTGGCTCCAGACCTCTGCTTGTTCCTGACATCGCTCCCGCCACTTGATTTGGTACCTCGTCTGACGATTGGCTTGACGCTGACTTGTGACCACGACTTGGCGTCTGTTCTCCGCTTCTGTACCACGCTTGCATCTGGTGGGCTACAGCCTAAGCACCAGTGCTACCCTGTGCCCTTCTCTCCCTGTCACCACATCCAGGGGAGTTGGACAAGGGACACAATCTCCTCCATTCGGTCTCACCTCAGGTATGCAACACTTATCTATGATACAAAGGACGGAAACCTATAACTAGCTGCAGAGAATTAAATTATATAGGATGCACCATTATCATCCAGCTACACAGATAAATTAACTCATGCTAGCAAAACCAAACACACAGAAAGACAATGTTTACTACAGAACAGTAAAGGAGAGTGGGTGCACAACAAATCACAAAACTCAGTGAGCAACAAGTCAGTTAGTTTGGATTGGTTTAGCTGTTTCTCCATCCGATTGTAAGACTAAAAACCATCAACAGCATCCTTGCTTCCTACACTGTAATAAAATATTTGATTGTGGGTGGAATGGGATTTTTTTTAGTGGTCAGACTGTTATCTAACAATCATCTAAAAGCTTTGAGTATCCCAATGGTGGACCAAAGATGCATAGAACCACAGGGCAGGAAACCATTTTGGGCTTTAATAAACCATCATAAATTCTCCATGCACATGTAACTTGCTGAAATGCAACTATTAGTCAAGGTACAAATTTGCACGACTCTTGCTTCAGGACTTTATCCTCACCCACATGCCCAACAATTTGGCAGGCCTTTGTTTTAGACTGTAATGTTTCTTTATTTCTATTGTAATGACAAATATTGGTTAATGCGTCAAATTCATGTACATGTCAGAAAAGTGTACATGAATTTGTAGCAAAGCCTGGCTTGCTCATACAGTATGTTTAAGTCCAAGCTTTATTGAATACTACAACATTTTTAAGATTTAACTAACGAGTTTAGTGTCACTTTAAGAACTACCTTAATTTGTCACATGTGTTCGTAGTTGGTAATAGTATTAGAACTGTAACAATTATTTTCTGAGTTTGGTGTAGAATATTCTTAGATAGCATTAAAGTGTAAGTTAAGTGATACTTTTAAAAAGGGCTGACAGGAAGGCTTAATAGGAAAGAAGAGGCTGTGTAAGTCCCTTTTGTCATAGATCTTTTTTTGTTTCAGTGCACAGGCTCGGTAAAGTTCCTTGCCGAAACAAAGTAACTCCCATGTGCATGTGCAAGAGTTACCTCATCTGGGCCTGGTTTATTTAAGTTACTGAAGAATTTGAATCTGGAAGAAGACGGGGACAAAGATGAATGCTACTACAAGGGAGGAGCTTTCATTGTAGTGCTGGAGGGGATCGCGTTGGCAGATAAGTCTGCCATAAGGTGCTAATATGCTGTGCATACTAACACATAATGGGCAAAAGCTCCTGGGGCTCTTTTTTGTTTTTGTTTTTTTACTATTGCTTTGTTTTAACACGAAAAGTGTCACAAATGCTATATTAAATGAATATATGGAATATATGGGTCGCAGGGTCTGTGATTAATAACAAACAATCTTAGGCCCCGTTCACACTGAGGCGGTTCGGGCACGGGGATCCGCCAATATGAACGATCTCATAGATTGCTATGGGGAGCATTCATGCGATCGTGCGGCTCAGCGCGATCCGTACCGCCCCCTGCCCAAACTGCTCACTGACCCTGTTTTGCCACGCTGATCAGTGTGGTTTCCATACAGCTTTCAATGGAACCGCATTCAGTGCTGAAACGCAATTAAAAACTCCCTAAAACCTCCCTTTTGAAATTAGCGTGGAAGCTGCGCTGATCCGCATCTGAATGTGCTCTTAGATTGCTGCAATTGTCAACTTCCCACTGCAAGTCTCAGTAACTCTTAAAGCAGGTCACTAGAAAAGCATACTTGAAGAATGCAGACCTTGTGTCATTTTATTAACATTTTGCTTCTACTTCTAGCTTTTCCTTTTCCTGGCAGGAGCAAAGAAGACAGTATTCACAGCACTCTCATATGTAGGTTAAGAAGCTATTTCCCAGATGGAAATGTTATCTGGAAGAATTTCCAGGAAGCACATTATTTGCCTGCATTCTCTGATTGAAACAAGGAGGACAGAGGTTAACAAGGGAAGATGGGGGAGGTGAAACAGACAGAACTTGCCAGGCTTTCACATTGCTCATCCTTTGACTGCTCTGTGGTCTGTTTTGCTTGCCGTTAGCAGCAAAATTGTTTACATCTGATGTTGCAAAATATCCTTTTGTCCAGCCTGCCCTCCAAATTTCTGCACAGAAAACCATGTGTGTCATACAAGACAAACATTGCCATAAACTGTCTCTGGCATTTCCTAATGCCTTTATGCTAGACAAGAGTAAATGTAGAGATGTGAATTGCAAAGGCATGTTTCCTGCCTTTATGTAAACACAAGTATTGATATTGTATGACAAAACAAGAACATTTATCACCTCAAAGTTTCCATATTACAGAAAGGCTAAATGAAACCTTCCAAAAATCAAATAACCAAAAAGCAGTGAGAAAGAGGTTAAAGTGACACTACATTAAAGGAGAACTATGGGGTTAGGGCTTTTCCCCATAGTTCTCCTTAGGGTAACGGGAGGACACAAACTAGCGTCCTCCCGTCACCCTAAGCTCAGTATTCCGCCAGCTACAGCTCGCGGTATACTGAGACGCCGCAGCTGAAGCGGATCCCGACAATTATGTTTGGATCCGCCCAGCTGAGTGAGTGACAGCTGGCTCTGCCTATCTAGAGGCAGAGCCAGCTGTACCCGCCCCCTCCCCCGTCCATTCCGCCAGTCAGCGCTGGAGGATCGGAGAGGGGAGGGGGAATCCAGCCACTCCCCTGTCACGGCAGAGAGCTGTGACAGGATCGAGAAGTGAGCGAACGCCGGTATGTGTTCGATCACTTCCCGATCTACTGAGCCGACCTGTGACAGTGTCATTGTCACAGGTCGGCTAGAACTATGAGGTGAGTGAAAAGCACTCACCTCATAGTTCTCCTTTAAGGAGATAAATCTTAAAAACGCATTCAAGTACCTTAACTATTAACAGAAATGTAGGTTATTTGTGTATCACTCAGCTGTAGATCTTCAAATCATCTCTGAATTGGTGCTGACACTGTCCTTCCTTGTGGAGTGTGACTACTTGTGTTCTCCATGGTCCCTGTGTGTGTTGTAAGGTAGCCACCGCTCCAAGCTCGCTCCTGTGATAGACTACATTTGTATTTAGCTTGTAGCCCATCACAGGAGGGAGCTTGGAGCTGTGGCTGCTTTACAACACACAGGGACACAGTTTTGTTAATAGATAAGGTACTTGAATGCAATTTTAAGATTTAACTCCTGAGTTTAGTGTCACTTTAATAAGAAAGTATCTTTATTTCACTTAGATCAGGGGTGTCAAACTCAATTTCATCATGAGCCGCATCAGCATTATGGTTGCCCTCAAAGGTCCGGTTGTATCTATAAAACGGTATAAATTTATCTACTCTTTATCATATGAAATAATTGCCTCTGCATTCAATTACTACTGGTGTTAATAATAACTTAATAACTAGCTCTGAAAGTAGAAGTCTAAAAAAATAATGGCAATTAGTGTAATAGAGCAGACTCTCAGGTGACTGTGCGGACTCTCAGGTGGGCCATGCAGGTTTTATGGTGGGCTGTGCAGGTTCTATGGCGGGCTGTGCAGGCTCTCAGGTGGCTGTGCAGGTTCCATGGTGGGCTGTACGAACTCTCAGGTGGGCTGTGCAGGGCCTATGTTGGGCTCTGCGGACTTTAAGGTGGCTATGTGGGGTCTATAGTGGGCTGTGGGAACTCTCAGGTGGGCGGTACGAGGGCTATGGTGTGCTGTGCAAGGTCTATGGTGGACTGTACGAACTCTCAGGTGGGCTGTGCGGGGCTATGTTGGGCTCTGCGGACTTTAAGGTGGCTATGTGGGGTCTATAGTGGGCTGTGGGGACTCTCAGGTGGGTGGTGCGAGGGCTAAGGTGGGTGGTGCGAGGGCTATGTTGGGCTCTGCGGACTTTAAGGTGGCTATGTGGGGTCTATAGTGGGCTGTGGGGACTCTCAGGTGGGTGGTGCGAGGGCTAAGGTGGGTGGTGCGAGGGCTATGGTGGGCTGTGCGAGGGCTATGGTGGGCTGTGCAAGGTCTATGGTGGACTGTGCGGAATGTATGCTTTGTTGTGCAGGGTCTTAGGAGGGCTGTTCACCAGGGGTCCAAGTCGGTATTGGCGAATGCGGGCGGCTTGGATACACAGGAAGGAGGAGATTTTCGCCCAGTGCTGTAAACAGGCTCTGCGATGGACAGAAAGGCTGCAAGGACCTTGCTGGGGACCTCAGTAGCCTTCCTGTGAAGCCCGGCGCCTGTTTACAGTGCCAGGTTCGGTTTAGAAATCTAAAGCTGCAGGAGAGGTGTGAGGCCCACATGAAATGGCCTGGCAGGCCGAATTCAGCCCGCGGGCCTTGTGTGACACATGTGACTTAGATAAATAAGAATTGTACGAATTGTACAGTAACGCTAGACACACAACAACCACCACCAATCTAAAAGTTACAATGTTGTCACCTTAAAAACACCACAGAAGCCTGGACCACATTCGCACTAAGTGCAACAAAGCATTTAAAAGAATATATATAAATAGTAGGCGTTCAACTTCTTAACAGATAAAATAAAAACAATAAATACTAGGGAGGAGTATAAATAAATGAGAGAGAGAGAGAGAGAGAGAGAGAGAGAGAGAGAGAGAGAGAGAGAGAGAGAGAGAGATCTCTATATATATTAATAATAGTGGGGAATAGATAAAATAAATCGTAGGAAGTCTAACTACCCTAGAATATGCATTGTCATATCAACACCCTTATGCTTGTGCCGACATGATGACAAATTGGCCCAAAAGAAGTATGCAATAACTTTTATTAGGTCACTGAATCATTGCCATAATCTCATGCCATCATTACATTTTATTTGCTCCAATGGGGACACCTTCCCCTTTAAAGTAGTATTACACCATCAAACTGTTTTTCAATAATGAATTTAGATCAGGCAAATACACATTGTCCAGCAAAGCATTTCTTTAAATTTTTCCACAGCACTTACAGTCATCATATTTCTGAACAGCTGGCTCCAACTCTCATAGCTTGGCTTCACTGAACTGCCTGTCCAGGAACAGTCTCCAGGAGCTATTCAACTACTGGCTTGAAGAAGGGTGGAAGGAGGAATGGGGAGTAGAAAAGTGTCTTGCCTTGCTGTGCCTGTGTATTTGTGGATACAAATGTGAGGAAGAGTGAGAGCCGCTGTGAGTCAAGGAAAGTTACAGTGATAGTGACCAGAAATATGAGGGCACATGCAGCAGTCAGCAACTGGGAGGCTAGTTTGTGTGTCTATGGAGACACACAATGCTTTCTAGCACACACAAGGGTGGTTCCATGGGGCCCTGCAAGGGAAAGGAGCCACCATAAAATCAGGGGACCAGCTGATTCTGCAGGAAGCTAAAACTTTTAAAGATTAAGGAGTTTCATCAATTGTAAGTGATTCCATTAGCATTTAAAACAGCTTAAAAATATTTTGACTTTAATATTACTTTAAAGCTTAAAGTGACATTAAACCCTCAGATTTCTTAACATAAACCAATACTGTAATGTGTGCCTTACTGTAATCCATGGTAGTTTCCCTTCTCTTTGCTGCTCTTCCTTTTAAATCTGTATCTCTTCTCATGCTTGGAGAGAACTTCCTTTTGCAGCTCAGTGCCTCTTCCTGTAGTGCTAGCTCAGGTTGTGAACCTACACACAGACACCATGTATCCATTTCAAAGACAGAGCAGTCTGCTGCAAAACAAAGTTCTGCCCAGCATGAGAACAGATACGGATTTAAAAGGAAGAGCAGCAAAGAGAAGGGAAACAACCATGGATTACAGTAAGGCACACATTACAGTATTGTTTTATGTAAAAAAAATCTCAGGGTTTAATGTCACTTTAAGGGTTGTTGAAAAGTAGATGCAAGATCAAAAGAATTGGTCTGTATTTAAAAAGCTAAATAACTTCATGAAAAGTGGAATTAAACAGCCAAAAAGAAACCAGGAACTGCAGGGTTGTGAAATTCTGTCTGACTCAATGCTGCTAACATATCCAACAATATAATCTAACACTCCAACAATATAATCAGTTAATGTAAGGATAGGGGCATGCATTGCAAATTGCAGAACTGAGTTATAAACAGCATTGTTGTATCAATAGCAAGAATGCAGAAAGCTACTTTTGTTCCCCATGATCCCTGTGTGTATTGTAAAGTAGCCACCGCTCCAAGTTCATTCCTGAAATAGACTACAATCTCAATACAAATTAGTAAACTAAACGCGACATTGTAGTCTATCAGAGGAGTAAGCTTGGAGCGTTGGCTACTTTATAAAACACACAGGGACCATGGGGAACAAAAGTAGCCACCCTCCAGAAGGAAGGACAGTGTCAGCACCAATTCAGAGATGATTTGAGGATCTACAGCTGAGTGATACACAAATAAGATATATTTTGTTAATGGTTAAGGTTCTTGAATGCATTTTTAAGATTTAAATCCTGACTTTAGTGTCACTTTAAGTAACAGAATAGATTTTTTTTTTTTAAATCACATGCAGCCTGCTGATTGGACACAGAGGGAGCATAACCACACTGATGAGGTAATCTCTGCGCTCTTGCCCTCCTGTAAGCTTGTTCACAGTGTTATACTGACAGCATTGTACAAAGCAAAAGAGCAGTCTAAATATCCATTGAATGCTTTTTTTATTTAACACAAAAACAGGACTAAATTGTTTGATATATGTATCTGAGGTTCAGCTTTAATCTCATTCTTGCAGAATGCTATTATTAAATGTTCACTCAGCAAATCTGGTAACAAGCCTGCTTCTGACGACCCGTTTGCATGAATTGGTTTGTCCTAGCTACTTGCTGTTAACCTGGCCCGAACCTAATGACTTGATTTCTGAGTATACACCACTAACTTGTTGTTCCTGCCTGCTACACATATCTCCATTACTGAGCACTTGGGGACACCAGACTGGAATTGGCCAGACCTTTATCTGCCCAAACCTCCACTTGTGTCCTGTTAGCTCTGTGCTTCACTGGTTTAAATTGCTTATCGGGAACTATCTTTGACTTCTGTCCTCTATCACACCTGGTACAATGCCTTGGCATGTTTACCTTTCTCAGTGTTCCCTGTTCAGACCATAGGTCACTGCATACTGGAGAGCTGTAGGCCTTTGTTGCTCCATTCTTCCATTGTGTTCATAATAGTCAATAAGTACAGGCCATAAACCTTTTAATTTTTAGAGTTTAAAGAGGAACTCCAGGAAATAATTGGTATTAACCCTTGCAGTGAGACTAGCCCGCACTTCAAGGGTTAACTGCTCGTTTTTGTCTAGGTTTAGCTAAGGCTAGATTTAGTGGGGGAAGGGGGAATTAAGTTGAAGATCAGTTTTAACCACTTCAAGACCAGGTGTTTAGACCCCCTTCCTGGCCAGGCCATTTTTCAGTATTCAGCGCTGCGATACTTTGACTGACGTTTATTCCGTCATGCAACGCTGTACTGAAATGAATTTTACACCATTTTTTTAAAGGACAGATAGAGCTTTATTTTTGCGTGTATGTATGGGTGGGGACTTAAATTTTTTTTTTTTTTACATTCTTTTTTATGTGTTACTTACAATTTTTTGGGGGGGGAATGGCTTTACAGCCGGCGGATCGCATGTATATTAACGGGCATCGCTGCCGGTTTTTAAATTGCGGCCACTTCCCGCTCGCGCGCCCGGCGGCGCGTGCAAGGGGGCGTGTCTGAGCGGACGTCTGAAGACGCCCGCTCAGATCTAGAGAGCTCCTGGCTGGCCGTTTTTTTACTACGGCCGGCCCGGAGGCAGTTAAGGGTTCATTCACACCAGTTCCGTTGGGCTGCATTGATCTGCACAGGCCAACACAGGCTCAATACCAGGGCACATAGAAAACAATTGTTTTCTATATTTTCTGTTCACAGCACAATGCTGCCTTGAGATGGGTTGCAGTGCATTGTGCAATAATACAGACATGCTGCATTTTTTTCACAATGCACCAGAGCTCACCTGAAGTCACCTTCGGTTACCGCGCCACAGCTCCACTACGGTGCATAGAAAACAATGAGATGTCATTTTGGAAAATTTTAATAAAGTTTAAAAAAGGTTAACTATAGTATATAGTGTGAACTAGCCCTAAATGAAAGCTAGATTAAAGCCAAAACTTCTCAAAGTAGATCTAAAACCAAATCACTAAACTCGAAGGTTTAGCATGTTAATTATTATACAGGATTTATATAGCGCCAACAGTTTGCGCAGTGCTTTGCAGTATAAGGAAGACATTACAGATACAATACAAATCAAGACAAGATGGTAAGGTGGGCCCTGCCCAGAGGGCTTACAATCTAAATATTAATGTAATTTCAAAAGTGCTTTTCCACTTCTATAAAGTAGGTCTCCAGGAAAACATTTTATTCATCCTTGCAGTGGGGCTACCCCCCAATGTTAGGGTTAAGTGCTTGTTTGTGTTTAGGGACAAAAATAACAAAGTTTTACTCACCTGAAGCTCTGAGCTGGCCAGCTGACATATCACTCCATCAGCCTGTGCTGAGAGCTTCAGGTGAGTAAAACTTTGTTATTTTTGTCCCTAGACACAGACGACCACTTAACCGTTGCACTGAACCAATAGGATTAGTATGACAGCTACAGCAGGTAGCCATCATTTTCACAAAAGGAGGTAGGCAATTTGGAGCTCCCATGTTTTCGGAGTACAGGTTTCCTTTAAAGCTGAACTGCAGAAAGATCTAAAATGCATTTATAACATTCATGCAGTATAAGTACCTGAACCTGACCTTGTATTAGCCTTTTGGAGACCAATCTACAGCAGAGCTTAGAGAGGCCAAAGGGGAAGCAGCACGAGGAGCCAACCAGGTGTGCCTGCAGTGCAAGGAGCATGCCGCTCCTTGCACTGCTGAGTGACAGAAAAATTAGCTCAAAGCATCAAAGCTACTTCTCTTTCTGTGTCCAGACACAGGATAGGAGTGGGAAGGAGAGCTGTAAGTGAAAGTGAAACTACAGCAGAGAAAGATCAAGCCCGATGTCCTGCTAGGCAGGGCTGTGCTGTGTGGCAGAGCTGTGTAAATCTCAGAATTAGACAGTGCTGTAACAATAGCCATAGCAGAATCTGCTGCTGCTATGGGGCCTGGGGTAGGATGGGGGCCCCAATAGGAGGCTTAAGGAGGAAAACCATATTGTGAAGTTTTCAGTGTAGGGCTGAAGTCAGACTGGAACTTAGGCATATTTTATACTAAGATCAATGGCATATATTGTCACTGCTAACATTTTCAGCTGTACACAGAGCTAGTCAGGAGGCCCCATCAAAATGTTGCTATGGGGCCCCATGATTTGTAGTTACGCCCCTGGGATTAAGTGAGCAGAAATACAAATCATTTGACAGGTAAAACAGCGCTCATATATTTATTTAATCTGTGTATTAAATTGTTTTCCTGGAGTTCAGCTTTAATAATACCAGTGAGTTCCAATGACTGTGCTGATGACAATAGCTTGCCTTTTAGATGCCAAGAATAAGACATGAAAACAATGACTTTAATAATGTAGTACCCAGTACCTACTATATGCTTGCAACATGTATGAGTTAATACCATAAATTAGTCCTCCTCTACTTGCTAAGACTCTGAAGTTTTCAACATTATAAAGTTAAGTATTTAAACAAAAAAAAAAGTCAACAATACCCTGGCACTGAGAAGAAAAATAAAACAGTAAAAGGAAATCAGCATAAAAACTGCCAACACATGCATGCCTCAATAACATCTGCCGAAGTACAAGTCTATGGCTGTACAGAACAATCAAAAAGACAAAAGCAAGATGGACATTTTCCACAGTTTAAGTAACGCATCTCTGTTGTCTCTTTTGTGCAACACCTTTCCTCCTTTACTCTGGGAGATGCAATTCTGCACTCTGCATTGCTGGCAGAAGAATGCATACCAATATGGGCTGAGTACAGTTGCCAGTGACCTGAATTTAAAATCAGTGCTTGATACAGAATCAGTGCTTGATACAGAATCAGTAAGCCAATTTACTTCTTCCGTTACAAACAAACTTCATTCCTTTGTACGCTGTCACCCCACCCACATCCTTTTTTCTTAAAAAGGATTTCTAAAATAACACTTACCCCCAAAAGGCAAACTTTCAGCTCTCGGATAGCCATCCTTTAAAGGGATTTTTGTTTCCTATACCACATCATCAGGAGACCAGCCCTTCAGCACACAGACATCTCCTAAACTGCTCTTGTATGCTCATGTGGATTGCATGCAAATAATTTCCTGACTTAACAAAAAGAGAGAGAGAGAGAGAGGAGAGAGGGAGAGAGAGGAGGTTTTAATTCCTACAAAACAAACGGAAACCAGTCTGGGCTATTTATGGGCAGTCCTGTCACGTGGCCTGCAGGCAGCTACTCATTTGCTGCTTTCGTAATTCCCCAAAAATGCTGCACATTATACCAAAAATATTTTAGGGGCATGCATTGACCGAGAAGAATACCTTATGTGTCTAGGAGGTGCTGCATTAACTGTTAGGTCACCGGAGTTGTCACTTGTTTTAAGAATTTTGTTTTAAGCTTCCTATCCAGTTCTTAAATCATAACAGCTAGGATGAGCTAGAGTGGAAAGTGATTGTAATCCAGGGATAAGAGTGGAGAGGAATTCACTGCTACAGTATTATCTTTGGAAAACTTTAGCCAAACTTTTTTTTGGCTCTAGTTCTCTTTTAGGTCACATGAGTACATTTACTAATGTGCAAGTACATTAAAGTGTATGTAAAGGTAAATGCCAACTTTTTATTGTGACTGGCCATATCCTACCGTGAAACAAAGTACAAAACTGGAACCTGTATGGAAGACAGCTTACCAGCCCAGACATTTAGCATGCAGTGGTCAGGCTGTAATGGGAAGTGTTAAGCATAGCATCTCTGGTTGTTAGCAATAGAAAGACTGGTTAGTATGACATAGATATCAATAGAGGTCCCAAACTGTTGTGAAACTGGATGTTGCTACGATTCCTGAAGCACAGTGTTGATGCTCTAGATTAGTGGTCACTAAAAATGGCGGACTGCGGTCGGGACATGGACCCTGTGGTGGTTCTGTCCCAACCACAGTCGCCTACCTGCACTGGGTACGGCTGGCTGGCCATAAGTCAGCGCAGGCCCCCCCGCTTCAGTCACTGCTAGCTTCCTAGCAACCAATGACATCAGGGAGGCAGGGCCAGTTCCTCAACTACAAGAGATCTGGGCAGATATACAGCCACCCAATTCACTTGCACTAGGCCATAATGTTGATGCCCTCCCCCCCTGCACCCTTCACCATGGTTTTTGGGTCCCCCGCTCCTCTGGGGGGGCCCAGGACCACAGCATGCAGTGTCCAGATCGAAAGCAGCAGTAGACTGGGCAACATCTGCTCTGGTCCAGCCGTCAGCTGCCGCTTTACCTTCTATGTTGGAGGTACAGGGTGACATTAGCAGTCTATTCAAAGTAATAAAAAGTAAAAAATAATAAAATAAATAGAAATTCAAAAGATGATTAAAAAGTAAAAAATAAATAAAAAGGGGATAAATCAAAAATAATACAATTATTAAAAAAATTAAATCAACCCTGCCACCTGATTCAAATGAACACGTGCACATGTGGCATGCACGTGTATGTACACTGGGAGGGGGGAGTTCAAACAAGAAAATGTAAAAAAATAAAGAGTGTGATGCACCGGGACCAATGCATCAGCACTGTGCCCGGGAACACACACCAGCTGCTGTGCGTTGCAGTGCAGCTGCTTCAGTGTATATCACAATATATTAGCATCTCTATATAAGAGTTTATGCTATATAGAGATCTTTGTTGTTCCTTAGAAGTTGGGTTTTTACAATAAAAACTGAAGCACTAATGGATTCTGTTTTCCACTTCAACCAGTAAGATTTTAACGTTCATTCTATGACAAACTGAATCAGAGAAAGTAACCAGTTTAATTTTTTTCCCCCCAATATGCTTTGCATTGTTTTAACTACCCAACGCCATTCCATTTAGCAATCCCATAATGAAAAAGTTAAATACTTAACTGAAAAAATAGCAGTTGCGGAGCCCTTACTAGATAGTAGACATGTGCGATTCGTTTAGTTCCGAATCGAAATTCGGACGAATTTTCGGAAATTCGGACATTCGGATGTATCCGAATTACAGACATAACGAATGCAAACGAATCTGAATTTCCATTTCCGAAATTTGGTAGCATTAGTACGAACGTTCGTTTTGTTTTCTGTTCTTATTTGTTTCTTATTCGTTTCGTTCGTTGGAGCAAAGTGACATTAGAGAAGGAGAAAAATATTTTTCCCCCCTCAAATGTCACTTTTGCTGCAAACAAACGAATAAGAAACGAATAAGAACAGAAAACGAAACTAACGTTCGTACTAACGCTACCGAATTTCGTCCGAATCCGAATTCCGAATCCGAATTGACTTTCACACCCGAATCCTGAAAAACGAAATAACACAAATCCGAATTTAAAACGAAACGAAACTAAACGAATTTTTTGGCAGTGCACATGTCTACTAGATAGTGTTGTTTTATAGAGTCATTCAGAACACATTCAGACTTCAAGGCTACTGTCTCCTTTTGATGTTGATATCCCTTTTTATATTTTAGCTTTGCGCCCTTGCTTTAGGACTGCCTTGACCACAGGCATCTGTCTGACCGAGACTGTTTATTTGTTCCCTAATCCACCACTGAGATATTTCCATTGGATTGCAAAGGATCACTGCTTCTCCGATTACTGTTTTTCTTTGTGTGTCTAGCTATGTGTTATATTTTCAAAGTCTTTAATCTAAAAACAGTTTTAATACTCTGCCTCAAAATTCGTAAAATACATGTACATTCAGGTGCATGATTTTACACAAGCACTTCTTTATACTGTAATCTCACTGTTTTCAATAAAGGGTCAATTGAGATGAAATACAAGCAGTGCTATATTAAAAGATCTGTACTTCACGTTACAAATATTTCTTAAACAGATTCAAAAAATTAAATTTGAAGCGTAAGTAAGCATTTGCCTTACTGAAAGTGGGCCAGTTGGGTAGGTCTAGAGCAGGGGTAGCCAGTGAAATGCTGACATTACAGGGCACACCCGGGTCCCAGAGTAGGGTGGAGCTACTGTATTGCACAAAGGTGCAAATGTCTCTGGAAGCACTGGGGCGTAAGGATGCTAGAGAAACTGGAGAGCTGGTAATGCTGCAGACACAGCAGGGGCACTGTGAGCTCTGGAGACATGGAGATTCACGGAGTTAACGCTGGAGAAACTAGTAGAAAGACAGGTCACCAGCACTCGAGATAATTTAAATGGATAAGTCCTTTTTTTAAATTTACTTTGTATTTTGCACGGTGCCATCCGTGGCAGTTACTACAAGCACCATTGTTTTTACTGGCCGGGACTGCTGTAAGGTGTGTGGAGAGCACCCTCACCAACTGAAAGCTGGAGAAACTAGGACTGCACAGGAACACAGTCTGGATAGTGGAGTATGTAGGAGTACAGGATGGACTGGAGGTGCAGACATTCACAGGGGTGCACAGCAGAAGGTTTCAGGAAGACGCTGAAAACACTGGGGGCTTGCAGGCTAAAATGGTGACGTGTTGTATGAACGACGAGCAACACCTCAGATAGCCCTCTGAGGCAGTGCCTGGGATTTAATTGGCTGCAGTGCTGGTGGAACCCTGCTGCAGCGCAGTAGACAAGATTCAGTGCTGGAACAGGGCACAGGTGAGTGTGACACCTAGACAATGAAATTTGTAAGCAATACAAACATATTTATTTTTTTCCTATGGCTAATGTGACATAAGAGGTTGTCAGATAAGAGAAGATTCTCCAATAAATGACATGTCTGGAAAATTCAGTGAATTTACTAAAAAGATGTTGATCACTGTGTCTGGAAGGACAAGCATTCATGTTTATTCCTTGTATCACAGTCTCTACAATACACTCTGCAGTTCCAGTTGTACAGCTACATGCTTACATTGTAGTTAAGCTGAACAAAACACAAACGATATATTGATCATGCTTTACTTCTGCCTGATTGCTTTCTCATGAATATCTTATAATTTAGCAGTACCGAAAAACTGGGCGAGATTACGTGAAAATGTGTGATCACGTCACTGGTCACACATTCTAACGTAGTCTCAAACTTTGATAGAACAGAGGCTATCATGCATCTTCCCTTTGTCAAGGATGCATGATAGGGGTGAGCTGCTGTGCTGTGTGTGTCATTAGTCCACTGTCAACCTGTCAGTGATTCCGCAAGGCTACACTGGCCTGTGCATGTAGGGGGGTTGCTATTCCTTAAGTGGTTTAAGTGCACCTGTACTTCTTTTCCTACATATATTAGAAGGGACTGAAATGTCTGGTTTAACTTGGTATTCTGTCCTGGTTCCCTGTGAGTACTTACTGCATAGAGCCGAGCCCAGGAATGAGTGATGCGTGCGAACTAGCTGCCCCCAGTACATGATGATTCTCAGTCCTGCCCACCTGTTTAGGACATGATGATTGTGATCCTGTTCACAGGACACATGAGTTTAAATCCTTCCATTCTTTGAGGGGGTGTGCTACAAAGACTGTATTTTTACCTTTAACCTGCTGGAGGATTCTACCACCAGGACTGAATTTGGCAGCAAACACATGCGTCTCCACTCAGATCCAGCCCCTTCTAGACTTTTACACTGCAACCTTGACAAATCTCCACCACACTCATTGTTCATTCAGTAGTGCCCAACCCCTGGAACGGACATTCTTTTAATCAATAGAGTCTATGTCTACTACTTTTCACATGCCTGTCTTGCACCTCCTTTTCCAGTGTTTGTAGTAGCCTCTGTTGATGCTTATCTTACACAGATTTCAGTAGCTTCTCTGGCAACTCTTTTCCTGCTCTATGCAATACATTCACTGGCATCTCCCCCTCCACACCATGTTCTTTGGCAGCCTATCCCCCATCCATGCTGTTTTATGGCAGTTATCCCTTATCAATGCACACTACTACAATGTCTGTCAGTTCACCTTGACTGTCTGTCAGTTCACCTTGACTGTCCTCCGCTGCATCCATTGACTGTCTCCACAGTTCTCCCTCTCTGTCGACAGTAGCTTCATTTGCAGGTCTGCTCCCACTTTCCATGCTACAACCCAATTATATCTGTATCGGATCACAACACTCCACCGCAATTTCTTTCCACAATATCATCTGCCTTATACAGCACTTCACACTCTTAAGGTGCCCATACAATGTACGATTCTCGTACGAGAATCGCGGGAAAACCCGCGATCGTACGAGAATCGTGTAGTGTATGGAAGGCGTGCAACCGTTTTTACTGTACGGTCGCACGTCTTTTGTCTAAGGAGCGTGTTCGAAAACCAGCCAACAATCGTACGATTGTCGCCAGGTTAGTGGCATGCTCGTCCGACAACTGCGGAACGGGCCGGTGTGCGCACACGCACATTGACCATTCAGCATTGCGGTCATCGGAAGCCCGCCCCTCAGCGGGGCGGGCTTTCGATGATCGCAAGTACGATCTGCCTGTCCAAGATGGGCAGATCGTACAAGCTTTTAATTAGCTTACAACCATTGCAAGACAAAAGTCTTGTGATGGTTGTAAGGTGTATGGGCACCTTTAGATCTTGTGTATTTTGTTCAGTTCTTCACCTCAGTCCTGTGGCAGCTGCCGCTCCACAGCTTTTTTGTTCTAGTGATGTTGGCACTCTGCTCTCCCTATTCTCCACAATGATATTCTTACCGCGGTTATTTAACCAACTCACAATTTGACCCTCATCTCTGGTCTGTTTTACTTTGGCAGTCCCCTTGTTCCACAATCAACTGTCATTCCTCATTACTCTTTACACCATGGCATGATTATTGAGTACTCTATCTCATATCTGTAAAGAATAAGTCAAGGCAACTCGTGGACTGTCTATCGCCTCTGAACCATTGCTGCCTGCCTCGACCCGGACTCGAGCTTGCCTACCCCCTTGGATTGCCCCTTTGGTACCTCGCTCTCGGACTCATCAGCCGATCGTTTCCAGTGGGTTCCTCTCCACGCTGCCAGCTCACCGGTACGTCTGACAGCTACAAATAGCCTCTGTTATCTCCTGGAGCTCCCTGGAACCCCTTCATCCTGAAACACTCTATATCAAATTAATCCATGTAGTTTGCACTTTGGCCTGCCCCCTCCTGGCTCCCAAGCCTTACTGTTGGTCTATTTTGGTGATAGGTGGCCCGTATTGACCAATAAAAAGGCATGGGAGACACCCCTCCGATGGGCCAAAGTTTGAACTACTTGGCTTAAGTTGCTACTTGTATAACACACACAACTTCCGAAGTCCATGGATAGCATACCACAATACTTCACACAATAAGTCAGTTTACCTGCCTAAATTATGGCTAGATTAACTGCAAACCACTCAATGGATATACACAGTTCTACAGGTGGTGTCAAGCCACATTATCAGTTTAAAAGAAAGATAGGGATAATGGCACAAAACATTTTTTTCTGCAGATATTCTTTATTGCGTTAAGATGGGGTACAAATAAGAGCATGCAAACACCTATGCATTTCACAATGCTTCTTCCATTATTAATTATGTATTGAAATGCGTAAGAGGCTTGCAGATTTTAGTTTGCACCCCCCTTTATGCTGCTTTAAGGACTTAGTTTAAATGATGCCTCTTGATCCAATCATCTTCTTCTCTCCAGCAGCTTTCAGGAGTCCCTCCAACGCTGGTGCTGCTCTATGATCTAGCGCTGACGGCTGTGTCTGCTGTGTCCCATGGTGTCTGTCCGCGTGCACGCTCCCGGCTATGTGCATTGACTTATGTTATGTCTCTCCTCTTCTTCCGTCTAAAGATCTATACTGTACTTGCGTGCACCCCATGATCCTTCACGGCCACTCGAGAATCTTCAGATGGGAGCGAGCGGTGGAGACACAGTTAAGTAATCACCTATTTGGTAAATTTAAAAAAAAATGTTTTTAATGTTTTTGCATATATCTACTACTTGCTAGCAGTAAATATATGCAAGTGTTTAATTCTACTTTAAGGCAATAAAGAATATTTACAGAAGAAGCCAATTTTGAGCTGTCATCCACTATTTTTCCTTTGAACTACTACATACTGTGATAAGCTGGTGAGGTACTAGGTTTACATATATGGCAGGCAAGAGTGGGCCCACATGGAGTGGTAAAACTTGTGTTTCATCCTCATTTTACTGGCAAAAGATTATTATTACTTAAAAGAGAACTATGGAGTATGTGTTCTCTTAAGGGTCACGGGAGGACATATACTAGCGTCCTCCCGTGACCCAAAGCTCAGTATATAGCGAGCTACAGCTCGTGGTACACTGAGACCGCCGCAGCTGGGACGGATCCCGACAATGCTGTCGAGATCCACCCAGCTGTGTGAATGACAGCTGGCTCTGCCTATCTAGAGGCAGAGCCGGCTGTACCCGCCCCCTCCCCGTCTGTTCCTCCAGTCAGTGCTGGAGGATCAGAGAAGGGAGGGGGGAATCCCTGCGGGAAGCGGTGACTGACAGTCACTGCTCTTTGCAGGGAGATGATCGAGAAGTGAGCGAGCAACGGTATGCGTTCGCTCACTTCCCGATCTATTGAGCCGACATGTGACAGTTTAATTGTCACACGTCGGCTCGAACTATGAGCATGAGTGATTTTCACTCACCTCATAGTTCTCCTTTAATTAACATTTTGGTTAAAAGATGCAATATTTCACATAAACTGCCGAGTTGCCTTTGTACTCTGTAACAAAAAGCATCTAAAGCTAAAGCACTGTATCGGGCCTTATTTTTCCTTCTCGCTTAAGGGAATCTGACTCCCATTACATAGTTAAATGTTGAGATCCACCATTTCCTATGCAAGTCCAGTGTTTTGAAACATCTGTTTGTGGTTAGCTTGGACTGCAAAATTCCTTTCATCAACAAATTCTCTGTAACTTCTCTTACTCAAGCAGGTACACAGTCATTTTGATTTTAAACAAAAATGAAGACAAACTCATCCTCCGTCATGACAAACTAAAATCCCCCACCCCCACAGATAGTTCAGTGCATGTGACTGTATAAATCAATGAAACACAAATAACATTTGGACAAACGTTGACTGATTTCAAAAGCATAGAGAAGCCATCTAGTGGCAAAAAAATAAATACCACCTTAATGATTTTAAAATGGTTGTACGCTGAACGTAGTGAAAAATGCTGGGTTTTCTTTCCAAGCTTACCCAGAGTAGTGTAAATAAAGCTAGAATGGGTGTTCAATTATTATACTGTATTAGAGAATGCAAAAGAAGGAAACAGCTCTGCAGTAGTAGAAACCATGAGATTTTGTGATATACAGAAGTTAAAGGAGAACTATGAGGAGACTGATTTACACTCATGCTCATAGTTAGATCCGACGTGTGACAATGAAACTGTCACAGGTCGCTCACTTCCCGATCATTTCCCTGCAGAGAGCAGTGACTGTCAGTCGCCGCTCCCCGCAGGAATTACCCCCCTCCCCTTTCCAATCCTCCAGCGCTGACTGGAAGAACGGACGGGGAGGGGGCGGGCACAGCTTGTTATGCTAGATAGGCAGAGCCTGCTGTCAATCAGCCAGCTGAGTGGATATTGACAGTATTGTCAGGATCCGTCCCGGCTGCGGCGTTCTCAGTATATAGCTCGCTATATACTGACCTTTGGGTCAGGAGAGGAGGTTAGTATATGTACTACCGTGACCCTAAAGAGAACTATGGGAAAAAAAGGTTACCCCATACTTCTTTTTTAAGTTGGAACTATGGTGGTGTCCCTATGAAGTATAAGAAACCAATAGGTGACTACCAAACTACCAAGGTCTACTTATGACTGACATCATATCTCTCTGGGAACTGCTTTTTTAGTGCCAAACTAAAGTTCAAAATAAGAAAAAAATGCTAGGAGGTGTTTTTTTTTTTACCAGAAGACATGTGTAAAGTCTCATCTGCCAAAAAACCTTCTTTCCCAAGCTCTTAGCAGTTTTTTTTATTTATGGTATGGGCTGGTGTCCATTCTTTATGAGCAGTGATGCCTTGCAATTGTATACTGCAAGGCACTGTGTACTTTTTTTATTGCTTTATTAAAATGATTTCTATGCACAGCAGCAGAGACCTCAGATGAACTTCAGTGTAGTGTGGAAAAATGCAGTTATACTCCATTTCTACGCTTCTCTCTGCTCCATTGTGGTGTGAACGGGGGAAATAGAAAACAACTGCACTGGCAGTGACCTTTATTAATAAGGGGCAGAAAAACGTAAGTCAGTGCACATAGTATGAACAATACCTTAAGAAGGAAAAGTTATTTGACTTTATTTAAAGTGTATGTAAAGCCAAGATGTTTCTTAGTTAGTAATAAAATCTAAACTATCTGTACTTCGGCTATGGAGTTTAACCTATTTGTCTCGGTGACCATTGTCACCTAGGCAGAAAGTGATGAGAAAGCCACATTTTTGAGTTGCTACGAGAATAGAGGGTATGAGTAAGTATTCCAGTGGGGATGCCTGTACCAGTAACATGTTTACAAGAAGAATTTCCTTCACTTTGCTGAGGTTTCCTCTTCTAGACATGTGCGATTCGTTTAGTTCCAAATCAAAATTCTGACAAATTTTCCAAAAAGCTTGGACACATCCAAATTTCCGAATCCCAATGCATCTGAATGTGTGCGGATCCGAATTTCGGATCCCATCCGAATTTCGTTCAAAAACTAAACTGAATCAGACATGTGACTTTTCTGAACAATCAAATGTGTTTTTCGGTGTGTTCAAAAAGGGTCTGAACTCGAATTTTCGTTACGGCTACATGGGAGTCATATACAGTATATACGTATAATACTAAAGCTGAGACTCCTAGACCCGAATAGCATTTGGGAGCTCCCAAATGCCATTCGGGTCTGGGAGCCTCAACTTTAGTAATATATGTTGTAACAAGGACACTCCACTGTAGACCGGAGGTGCAAGTCAGATGCAGTTTATTTGCTTTCAAAACGGTAGATAACATGAAATCCAACATAAATAGCTCGCTGTAGCATACAACAGATAAGGGCTCACCGACATCTGTCTCTCTTGCAGCACTGCTGCTCCGGCCTCAATCTTTAGGGCCACTGTCTGGTTCCTCCAGACAACGGCAATAACATGCCAATCCTCTCAATATGGTTCGCAAACCCCGCAGCTCCCTGCTGCACTGGCCTCCACTGACTCCAGGGTGGAGCTCTCCTGACTCACAGGTGGGGCCCTGAACACATCCCAGCACACTCTTCATGAAGGATGTACACAGGTGCACAATCAGGTGCTGGTCACTACCAAAGCATGGACCCAGGAATGGAGATTTCATCCCACCCAGAGCTCTAAGAAATCTCCTGGCTCCAGGATCCCAACCATGATCCAGACAACCTGGACATAACTGAAAAGGCAGTTCTCTCCTGGTACACATACTGTCTTCCTGGAGCCACTCAGCCCCTCTGGCTGAGAACCCTGGGTGACTTTGAGGCCACCTAACACCGTGGTATTGGCTTACACTGCCACAATGTATATGGATCCCAGATCCGAATGGCATTCGGGATCCGAATTTCCAAATTGCCATTCAGGTGGGAGCCATATACATACTGTATATTACTAATGCTGAGGCTCCCAGACCTGAATAACATTCGGGAGCTCTGGAATGCAATTCGTAAAATTCGGATCCCGAATGCTGTTGGGGTCTAGGAGATTCAGCTTTAGTGTTAATATCTGTATATGGTTTTCTGTGGTATTTGCAACGAATATTCGTAAACTCATCTGAAACTAACGGAAATTCAGATATTGTCTGAATCCGAACCGAATTGAATTTCGGATCCGAATCCCAAATCAATGAAATATCCGAACCGAACTGAATTTTTTCTCATCTTACATGTCTATCCTCTACCTTCCTGGTATGTTTCCGGGACAGGAAGTAAAGTGAAATCATTCCAACAGCACATAGACAACTTTTTTAGACATGAGAATCTCAGAAAGGAGAAATTATATACAAAATAAGGCTAATTATATTGCAATGCCCTTTAGGTATGACATAGGGTCATAGTACCATTCATGGTAGCCATTACAAGCAGCCTGACCCTTTTATGTTTCTGAAGCAGGCTGGGTCTTGCTGACACTCTCAAAAAGAAGGCATAACTCTTGCTAAATAAGAAATAAACAGCTGGGTTTAGCTCTTAATTGGCTCGGTTGTCAGATTTAAACTGCCATATTTATCTGTGAAATATAATAATGCTTTATTTTAAGTAGGGCAGCCATCTGAACTTTCTGGCAGATACAGTACAACCTATAAATCAGGTCTCTCAGGCCTACCTCCTTGGATTCCATCTCCCCCCCACCCCCCGCTCTAGATGCAATGAGGAGGCTCCTTCCACCGTGAACAAAGTATTCACTTTTTCAGTGATTATTCAAACTCCTGTCATTGACAATTTCTCAGAATGCAAAGTACTTTTTGCAGTTGGTCAAAACATTTTTAAGCCTTCTACTGGCAAGATGATAAAGTAGTTTGCTGCCGTCCTGTAAAACAGTACGATAAAAAAAAAACACTCATCTGTAAGCACATACGCACTCGTCCTCTAGAGGGTAATAAAACCCTTCTGGCACACTGCTAAACATTAGAAGATAACCGCCCTAAGTGTCTCCACAGGAAAACATTACTTAAACTGGAAAATACCAATGTGGGTGACTGGATGTGAGTACCAGTCAGTAGATGCAAGTTAGAAGTGATATGTGAGCTTTAAATCTAGCTAAAATAGTGTCAATCTTCTCCCATTACAGTGGCTCAACATATCAAAATAATGTAATTAAAGGTCAAGTTTACCTTTCTGACTATGTTTCACATTACAGGCCATATTCAAAGTGTAACATGAACATGAATTATGGTCAGATCGCACCCCCCCCCCCCCCCTTTACCTGAATCGTGGGGCTCTTCTCAATGCAGGCTTGTGTTCTTTTTTTTTATTTGGCACAGTAGTGCATGGCTATGCCCACACGGCCACAACATACATTTACAGATCCCATCAGCCAAGCCGCCACAGGGACTTGGTGTTCTCAATGAAATACAAGTGCTAAGACGTCACTATACTTTTAGTCCATTCATTCTTCCTCCTGTCAATGTTACTGAATCTCTGTACCAAGGTACAGACATGGCCAGATCGAAGAGTATGCAGGAGCCAAAGGATCGCACCCACGATCCATTGATCACAGTTTCAATGCTTTTCTGTTTCCAATGCAAAGAAATAATAAAAAAATAAAAAAAACTTTTTTGTTTACGAACTGTGCATTTCTTTCTTGCTGACAACCAGGTTATAGGTAGGTTAGACAATGCATGTATGTAGCCACAGGACCACCATAAATTCTCTAATTCCTTCGAACCTGGGAGCAAGTGGTAGAAGTGGTAAAGAAGAAACCGACGTTTTCACACATGTGAAGTTGTAGCCGCTGGTGCTCTGCTTGGCGTTGAGGGTTTGTGAGGAATCTGAGCAGCCATAAAATATATAACACTATTCTGTATAAAACAAGTCAAGTCATGCACTCTTATTATGTGAATGGTTTTACTAGTTGGATAAAACGGTATTACACTATGCGCAGTTTTGTTCTGTTTTATATATCAGAGGATCCATGCTTCTGTACTTCGATTGGTGCTTTTTTACTTGGAGATAATTGAATAGGCCCCATTTACACTTAGGTGCGATTAGGTGCTTTTATATGCATTTTTAATGGTTTTCTAAAGGCATATGAATGCATTTAATGATTTCCAATGGATCCATTCACACCTTGCATTTAGATACTTTTAGATGCAGTCAGTTTAGCTGCATTTAGGAAAATAGAAGTCAGGTGTGTTCAGGAAACATTTTTAGCTTCTAATTGCATGTAAAAGCGTGCAACGCAAGACACGTCTATTTGCTGAAATCTCTTTGGCTACTTCAATGGACTGTTTCAATGGACAAAGGACAATAAAGCATATGCTCGTAAATGTGTGTCATGTTCAGCATCTAAAAGCTTTAAAAAAATCTAGCCTGAATGTTTTTGTAGACAGATATATGCATAAAAACGCAAGTGTGAATGAGGCCTCACAGTGGTCCTGTGGCTACAAGCATCGTCTGACCTACCTACATGTTCTTCAGGTGAGTGTAGTTCCTTTAGGTGGAGGTTCTCACAGATAGGATTGAAGGGAGGAGAAAATAGAAGCTTTTCCTTTTGGTTTTCATAAATAAAAGTCAAA
>NW_017306275.1:4783572-4845253 GCF_000935625.1 Nanorana parkeri | reverse complement strand
CTATTTAATATATTCATAAATGTGTGTATAAAATCAATTTTAATAATTACAATGACAACGTGAACAAAAAATGTAAATAAAATCAACAACCAATCGTTAAAATACCCAACACCACCATCATCACATAAGAACAAGCTACCTTCTTAAGGACCCACGTTATATATATCTATATATATAGATCTATATCTATATATAAAAAGTATCATATTTCCACCTTATGCCTAAACATAGGTATATAGTTTTAATATAGTCCAAAGTGGGCCGAGTTTTGCACTATGTGTGCTTCATCAGGAAGGCTGGAGGCAATCTAAAATATTGCATCAAAAAAATGTATCAATAGACTTGCTGTCAAAATATAACAAAACATCAATGTCACACATATACATATTAGAACATTCTTTATGCTCACACCCATGACTCAGTAACTTGTGATTATGAAACAACTCAAGGGCTGTTTCATAATCACCAAACAGGTGAAAGACATGGGAGGCTACAAGGGGTAACAGGACTGAAGGAGTTAGAAAGTACATCAGAAATTCCGATAGGAAAATATAATAAAACATACTAATTATGTTAAAGGAGAACTATGAGGTGAGTGCTTTCCACTCACCTCATAGTTCTAGCCGTCCTGTGACAATGAGACTGTCACAGGTCGGCTCAGTAGATCGGGAGGTGAGCGAACACATACCAGCGTTCGCTCACCTCTCGATCCTTTCACGGCTCTCTGCTGTGACAGGGGAGGGGCTGGATTCCCCCCTCCCCGCTCTGATCCGCCAGCGCTGACTGGCGGAACGGACGGGGAGCGGGCGGGTACTGCTCGCTCTGCCTTTAGATAGGCATTGCCAGCTGTCAGTCACGCAGCTGGGCGGATGCCGGCACAATTGTCGGGATCCGCTTCAGCGTCTCAGTATACCGCGAGCTGCAGCTCGCTGTATACTGCGGCGTATCAGGATACCGCGAACTACAGCTCGCGGTATACTGAGCCTAGAGTGACGGGAGGACGCTAGTTTGTGTCCTCCCGTTACCCTAAGGAGAACTATGGTGAAAAGACTTAACCCCATAGTTCTCCTTTAATACCCAAACCCAATAAATACATCATAGTCAATTTTAGAAGAGCAAAATAATTTCTGGGGGCAAAGTAATAGGTTTTGATTTAGAAACTAACATAAATAATCCCTTTTGGGATGACCAGGAGTATGTTTGTCAGTATTTTCATACAGGTATTTTCATCTATATCTTATTTTTAGTCCATTTCCTAACCTCTAGCTTTTGGACTGGTGTCCCCTTTGGGGTTCTGGTCACTGGGGGACATTAGTTGGGTTTAATCTATTGTAGGACTCTGTCATTTGGATATGTTACATTTGGAATGAGGTTATTGTATGGGATAAGGCTTTTTTTAGCTTTGAATACAGCATTTTTATATTAAAAATACTGTAGGGAGAAAGCACTGTATAAGTGCCTAAGCCAGGATCTTCATTCCAGGATCACAAGGTTATATTTTAATGAAATCTACAGATTTAAAAAATATTGTACATGGAGTTTGAAATTACATTAAAATGCATGTGTAGCCAAAACTAGCTCACCCTATTTATCCTGGTGACCATTCTCACCAAGACAAAAGCTAGTGGGGAATTCCAAATTTTACACTTGTCACTAGATGAAGATGCGAGGGTAAATATTAGAAGGTAGCCATCTCTTGGTCCACTATTAGATATGTTGTACAAAGTCTGACTGACTCTAGGACCCTGCTTTCTTTCTCCTATATGCTAATGCTTTTCCGCTATAGGTATACAAGAAATTGGCTATCAGACACCAACTGAATGCCGCATCGCAAGCAATTAGCGGAAGGAATCTCCCCCCTCATTGACAGAATGGATCAACAGAGTGGAAGAAAATGGAAAACTAGAAGACCTGATTCTCTCTACGAGAGATACCCGATATTCACATCCAGACGTGGTTTAAGTGCCCATTCACACTGGGCGTTTAATCGCGATATCGCGAGAAGTCGCCGTCCAATGATTTTCAATGGAGCTGTTCTATTGTACAGCTCCATGTCGCTCGTTGCTTGTGCAGGACCCTTTTTCCCGCGGATGTCGCGCGATTTTTCTATTTTTGCATGCAGCCCGACGGTGAAGGTCGCGCGATTGTCACCGGAACCGTCGCGCCATCCCGGCCACGCGGATCCGCTCGAGGCAGGTGTCGCTTAGTGTGAATGGGGCCTTACTGAAATCAGTTCCCGTTTTCAGACGAGGGTCGAGCTTTGAGTGATTTTGCCTTACTCTCTTCTCCATAGTACATAGTAGTGCCTTATTCTTTGAAGAAGCTTCCTGAGCTCTTCGGTCTTCTTCCTCTTTGGGTCTTTGCTTACTTGCCTGCCTTATCCCCCTCCCCCATTTTCTTTCCCTTTTACCCCTTCTGGGTTTAGACCTCCCTCAGTAGTAGATCCCCCCTTCTTTTTTTTTCTCTCCATTGTGTTGAGCCCCGTTATTCCACATTGGCGCCTGGCTTGATTATTTTTTTCACCATGTCCCTATTTTTGCTAATTTTCAGAACAACCATCCACTATACTGTCCCTTTTGTCGGGGTCCCCACTTACTATTCCCTTTTTGGTAGTACTAACTACTGACTTGTGAATGACTAGCATCCTGATATTCTTCGCATTTTTTGTCTTTTGCTCTTTGGTTGTGCTGTTTATTGCTCTTTGGTATGCCCATTTATACCGGGTTTTTTTTATTGTTACTGTATCTGTGTTCAATTTTAAAAAAATAAAGAATTTGAAAAAAGAAGGGAGCCATCTGTTCTGGTGACAAGTGTCTAAGAGGTGAATCATCCTCACTTTATAGGGACTATACTGAACTTTCTGTTGTGTCTTCTGGCCATACTGATCCTGTTAAATCACCCTACACACTATCCTATCAGGCTGGAATTTTGGAGTAGCTTTTGTAACCATAAGGCTTACGATTACAGATAAGTTGTATTGTGAAACATGACCAATTCTCTCTTCTGCTCTACTGTGCCTACATATGTCCCCACCTCTGCATTGGTTTCCTAGGTGTACTAGGTACTATGGGATCTCTGGTCTGTGATGCATGGGCGGGCACACAATATACTTCTAACCCTATGCTGAAAAAAGCAGCAATAAGGTTGCGAATGGCATAGTGGTTGTCTTCTTCGAACATCACCACTAGATACATTGGGGGAATTTATCAAAACTGAAGCAGACATAAACTGGAGCAGTTGTGCATGGCAACCAATCAGCTTCTCTCTTCTTTGTTCAGTTAAGATTTGAAAATGAAAGGTGGATGCTGATTGGTTGTCATGCACATCTGCTCCAGTTTTTGATACATTCCCCTCATTCTGTCTTGGTAGACATCTTGGTGTCCTGTTTTATGTGTATAGTGAATTGAAGAATTGTTTTCTAAAAAGGAGGATGGTGAGCGATGTGATATGAGGGACATTGGGCTATAGAAGTTTGTATGCATTTTTTATTGAAATTTTGGAGTTTCGTATAAATAATAAAATATGATGATGTTATTTATGTGTGCAGGAACATATCTTTGGGTACCTGAAACGCCCTGACGTGAACGGGGCCTCAGATTTATTTCAGGCTTTATTTCTCACCTGGTAAGCCCGCCGGTAACACAATTCTTGTATAGAGTGACAATGCTTTCTCACTGTACTATATCTATGACTGAGCTGAGTTGTCACCCTAGGAGAGGAAGTGTGTTAGGACTACAGAACACCTCCTTTTCTCCTAACAATGAAGGGAGGGGTGGTTATCCTAACATACATTGAAGAGTGCTCAAGACAGCACTGGATTTCTGGCAGGATTAAGAGATTTATTAATTTTTTTAGCATTTGTTAAACACATACTGTATAACAAAACATTTTCTATGGTATATTTAACTGGCCAAATGGGAGCAAATAAGGGAGGTTCATTGTTAGGGTTTACATACATGTTATTTTCTGGTTCAAACAGAAAGAAGCATTCTCAGCCCATTCTCCCATATACAGTGCACTCCAGCATGGTTAGCTGCTGAAACGCACATCCCAGCCAGCTTCCTGCATTCAGGGGCGGAAGGGGGCATGGCAGTGGGCTGTAAGCAGTCATATCCCACTCAGCACCTCACATTCCCTGGACAGAGGGCCATATCCCACCCTGCACCCCACATTCCCCATACAGTGGGGTGTAAGCAGTCATATGCCACCCAGCACCCCACATTCCCCGTACAGTGGGGTGTAAGCAGTCATGTGCCACCCAGCACCTCACATTCCCCGGACAGAGGGGTGATATCCCAGCCAGGACCCCACATTAGGTGGGAAGAGTCATCTCCCACCCTGCATTCCTTGGACAGAAGAGTGTAAGAAGTCCTCCCCCATAATGTACCCCACATTCCCTGCACACAGGGGTGTAAGCAGTCATCTCCCTTCCTGCACCCCACATTCCCTGGACAGAGGAGTGTATGCAGTCATCTCACACCCTGCCCCCCACATTCCCTGGACAGAGGAGTGTATGCAGTCATCTCACACCCTGCCCCCCACATTCACTGGACAGCGGAGTTTGAGCAGTTATCTCACACCCTGCACCCCACATTCCCTGGACAGAGGGATGTAAGCAGTCATCTCACACATTGCACCCCACATTCCCTGTACAGAGGGATGTAAGCAGTCATCTCACACCCTGCACCCCACATTCCCCGGACAGAGGAGTGTGAGCAGTCATCTCACACCCTGCACCCCACATTCCCTGGACAGAGGGATGTAAGCAGTCATCTCACACATTGCACCCGACATTCCCTGGACAGAGGGATGTAAGCAGTCATTCCCCTATACTGTACACAAGGGTGTAAGCAGTCACCTTCCACAGTCCTGAGCCAGAGAGATGTGAGCGGTTATACCCCACATTCCCTGTATTCAGGGTGTGAGCAGTTATCTCCCACACTATACACCCTGCACCCCACATTTCTGGAACAGACTGGTGTGAGCAGTCACCCCCCCCCCACATTCCCCAGCGCCTCTAGACATACAGGATGTCTCATTTCCTGCGTCTCATCTGCCAGCAGAAGCCTTCCACTCATATCCCAGGCAGCTCCACTGGGGAGGTCACGTGGTGCGGTCACATGACCGTGATGTCATCTCCTCCTTCAAACCACACCGACCGTGCATCTTCCGTGATCCGGGGCTGCCACTTGTGAATTAGAAGGAAGCACGGAGGCGCATTGGGGACGCACACGATCCCCCGGTGACCCCCACCTCACACACACCCCCCCGGCAGCTGGGCGGAGACTGTGCGGGCTGCAGACTCCATGTAGCGGCGCGGCCTGCGGCACAAGATGGCGGGTGAGAGATACGGCGCCGTGTGCGTGTCATAGCGAGTGTCATGTGCCATGGCAGTGGCTGGAGTGTTGTGCAGTGTAGGGATAGGTGTGTGCGCCTGGGCCCAGTGCATCACAAAGTGCCCAATAAGTGTATTATGTGGCGGTTGGGTGGAGGCGAACGCTCTAATATAGTCAAAGTATGACGAAGAGTGGCACAAGTCCCAGTAATGGGGTCATAGTAGTTACTTCCATTACTATTGGAGGTTACTGTACTGTGTATGTCATCAGAGCAGGCCCATGTATAGGTGGGCACAGGCTGGGATTGCACATAGTATGGCACAGGGCAATGGCTGGAACTTATCCCTCTATTGAAACAGTACTTACCTGGGACAGATGTCATTGGGACAGGGTGGGCACCTGCTGGCAGTGCGATGGATGGCCCCAGTTAGCAGCGGCCACTGTCTGAGCCTGTGCCAGGATCTCTAGTAGTCAGATGTACAGCTGGGTGGTCATTGACTGTGTTTTATATATGATTTCTGTGCATATCTTTGTAGGTGGAAGTATTGTACAGAACTCCAGATTTGTATTTAATGACTTACAATTGAATGTTCTACAGTGTAGGGAAAGGGTTAAACATACAATAAGCTAAACAGACATGAATTTGGTTTATGCAGCAAAAAAGTTGATCCTATTGAAGACATGTCTATGCTGATTCTTTAATTCACGTCATTCTTAACACAGTTGGGATATTTTCCTGGTATAAGGAATTGCTGCAATGAGTTGTCGATTACACGTTTAACACGCACAATCACTTGGTTGGAATAACATATCGGCGGCGTGAATGTTTAAGAAAGCATGAGATTACCATTAAAGCCGTTGTTGTGGTGATGGCGTCCTCTCATATGCTGTTCTGTTTCTTGTAGATTTGTCGCTGCTCCAGGATGATGTGCAGGAAGAGATAGATGGATGTAAGTGAATTTTTATCTTAGAAATGTATTGCATCTGTCAGGTTTGTGTGTTCCTCTTCATCACTGACTCCTCCTCCTTTATTTCAGTTCTGAACATGCACATTTCTCATTTCTGTTGCCACATTTTATTTAAAGTTTTCAAAGAAAATAAACATAACCAGTACTGCCAATGCAGAGGGAACTAACCTCTGGAAGATGAGACCCATGTAACCAGCAAAAGTGCAGAGTTGACATTATGGGTATGTTATTGTGACGCTAAACTCAGGAGTTAAATCTTAACAATGCATTCAAGTACCTTTTTTTAAAGGGACATTAAATCCTCAGATTTTTTAACATAAACCAATACTGTAATGTGTGCCTTACTGTAATCCATGGTAGTTCCCCTTCTCTTTGCTGCTCTTCCTTTTAAATCCTCATGTCTTCTCATGCTGGGCAGAACTTCTGTTTTGCAGCAGACTGCCTTGTCTCTGGAATGGATACATGGTGTCTGTGTGTAGGTTCACAACCTGAGCCAGCACTACAGGAAGAGGCACTCAGCTGCAAAGGGAAGTTCTCCCCCAGCATGAGAAGAGATACGGATTTAAAAGGAAGAGCAGCAAAGCGAAGGGAAACTACCATGGATTATAGTAAGGCACACATTACAGTATTGGTTTATGTTAAAAAAATCTGAGGGTTTAATGTCACTTTAACTATTAACAAAAATGTATCTTATCTGTGTGTCACTCAGCTGTAGATTCTCAAATAATTTCTGAAATTGGTGCTGACACTGTCCTGCCTTCTGGAGGGTGACTACTTTTGTTCCCCATGGTCCCTGTGTGTGATGTAAAGTAGCCACCACTCCAAACTCCCTCCCATGATGGACTACAATCTCAAAACAAATTAGTAAACTAAACGTGAGATTGTAGTCCATAATGAGAGTGAGCTTGGAGCAATGTCTACTTTCCAACACACACAGAGACCATGGGGAGCAAAAGTAGCCACCCTCCAGAAGAAAGGACAGTGTCTGCACCAATTCAGAGATGATTTGAGGATCTACAGCTGAGTGATACACAAATAAGATACGTTTTTGTTAATAGTTAAAGTACTTGAATGCATTTAACCCCTGAGTTTAGTGTCACTTTAAATAAAGATATTAAGCATTTAAACAATATGTCCCAATACAGTATCGCTCTGTGAAATGCACAGATCTCCCCAAATAGAAAACTGGAAACCATGCAACACAGGTGAGAAGGAAGGGGAGTGAGGAGGACTAAGGAAAAAGGGAAGGCACAGGGGAAACAGGAGGACTAGAAAAGGCTGGGCTGCACCTCCACGAGGCTGCACCCTGCAAGGAGAAATGAAACTAAAAATAAATTAAACTAGTTTGGCTCAAAGAAGGAAGCACATGAGTCAGCCAGGGTTCTCAGATTGTAAGGCACTTAAGAATCTTGAAGTATACTGGTCAATTTCTCATTCACCATAAGTGTGTTCATGCATTCTTTAACCTCTAATATAGAGACCTGCAAATTTTTAGTTTCAGCTGTGAGGTCAGATTTTAGGCATGGCTGCTGCCCCTTGCAATGTATGTCTTAGGGCTCATTATACCAGATGCATTGGAGCTGCAATGGCAACTATTTCCAGTGCAGCCCCAATGCACACATAGGACAATTTACTTTGTTTAATATTGGCTTAGTTGATGCTTCCCCAGCAGCTACATAATAATTTATGGAAAGAAAAACATTTCAAATACTTTCTTTCTGTGCTTTTAACTGCAATTTATTGACAGGGTCTCCTTTAAACTCTCAATAAAAAAGCAAAAAAACTAGCAAAATAAGTCATATTTTTATTCCAATATAGAGTGGCTACGCTGTATGGCAGGGTCCCAGTGTAGCCACTGTTATGTGAGTGCTTGTGACCAGGGCTGTATCCTGCTGTGCTGAAGCTTTGTATGCCAACACACAGCAGCAAAGCTCAGCATCCCCACTCGCACCCCTGCTCCTCCTCCACAGGCTTTGATTGACAGACGAGTTGTGCTTTGTTAAAGGGGTGAGGAATCATGGGACCTGTAGTTCCGACGCTTGGGGCCACGTGACCTTTTCACATTCTCCAACCAGAAGTTCAGGGAAGAGCTTCTTAAAGACATTGAGCGAGGTGGACCTTAAATGAATACTGGGTATTGCAGTGAGGGTTTAATAATAACAATCAAAGCCTGTAGTTTGATTTTGGGATGATTGCAATATCTGTGGTTTAATAAAAGCCACTGAGAGGAATTTATCAAAACTGGAGCAGACAAAATCTGGAGCAGCTGTGCATGACAACCAATCAGCTTCTCTCTTCAGTTTGCTCAGGTAAGATTTGAAAATGAAAGAATGAAGCTGATTGGTTGCCATGCACAGCTGCTCCAGTTTTGATAAATCCCCCTCACTGTATTTAATCTACTAGAATTATTTTGGGGAGGAAAAAACATGTATTGCTTGTCAAGAGAAATTACAACATTACCATGTGGGGTCATTTCATGTCATTTCCTTCCTAGAGAAGTTTAGAAAAAAGCAGAAGTGATTTAAATAATGCTGCTGCAAAAGCACCCGTGTATTTGGTGTGGGGTCATTTTTTACTAGATGAAAGTGATAATCTGTGGAGAGATTTCACCGCCAGAGGTTTTTTTCAGTCCTCTTTGCTGCTTGTGGTTTTTTCTCTTTTTATAGTTGCCGAAATCTTCTATGGTGACACGTTTGACCACAGATTCAGGCATAGTGTTTGTGCTGTGATATGGAACCCAGTGTTAAAGGAGTAGTGTTGGGAGAGTAAAATGGGCTTTTCCCAATACTTCCTGTAGGTATTTGCCCCTCCCCTTTCTCTATTCGTCCCGTGCTCATTGGAAGGACAGACTGGGTAGGGGGCGGGCACAGCTGGCTCTGGATCTAAAGAGGCAGAGCCAGCTGTCAATTAGGCAGTAGGGTGGTTCCTGACAATATTGACAGGATGCTTTGTACACTGTCGGCAAATAGCGCAGCAGCACGGTAGATGCTGACTTTGGGTCACAGGAGTACATCAGTACATGTCGTCCTTTGACCGAAAAGAGGACTAAAGCCAAAAAAAAAGTCTAGCGTTAGTTCTCTTTTAGATGCAGGCTGTCATTTTGACATTCCTGTGAGAAGATAGAGCCCATCAGTTGTTAGACATTTGCTGCATGGTTTACGGGATCTTTCAAAGACTAAAGTTGGTCATACACTGTTCGAATTTCAGCTAGTTGTTGATGAACTGGATGAGGGCAGCCAATTGGTTGCCATCACAGTGTGGGTATTCTAACAGTGGCCTGTGTGCCAATAGCCCAGCAGGAGATTCATCCATCCACACTTTTTAGTGTCTATGGAGGAGTCTGTTATTTTGTTTTTCTTTCCATTCAGCCCACAGTTTAAGCTAAATACATACAACAGTGTATGGCCAACCTAACCATCTGATAGTACAGTAAAGCTGGCCATACACCAGTAGAATTTTTTTATTTTTTTTGGTCATTTAGCCTGTGGACTGAATGGGAAAAAAAATTGGGTAGATTCCTCCATCAACACTGTTGAGGTATCTCCTGCTGCACCCATTGTATTCTGACAGCTGGCACCTGCCATTGTCAGACTACAAGAGGTGCTGCCAAACAGTGACTGCAGGTGAAAAGTTTCTGCCTAGCTCCTCTGATTTTCAGGTCAAAGGATGACAGACAGCCAACAGGGCCACACACAGAGCAAAATTCTGCCAGTTTATCAAGAAGCAACCGATATTCGCTCCTTGAATAGCCAACTCTATGGTGAACAAAATACCATGGCATGTTTTCCAGAAAATGCTAGTTGACTTTAGTTGACTGGCTGTCATGCAGATTCTTGGGCTTCAGTACTTTCAGCAACTAAGCCAAAGACTTGGAATAAGCATGTAGAACTGGAGCTGTGCTTTATTTTAACTTCACTTACTGCCTGCTTGTTCCAGGTCTTTGATTTAAAAGATTCTGAAGTCAGCCAAGCAATTAGTCTTTTTAGGAGGGCAACACTTGCATTCCTGTCATAACTGCTTTGCTTCCCGGAAACCTGTGCTGCCATATTTATTACCTTTTGAGATGAACTTGTGCTTCGCCATGCAGCTTTGTAGTATGGTTGAAGAGACAAATATTCTGCGCTATTGAAAAAGGAAGTAAAAGAAGAAAAACCGGACTAACTGCAAGCTGCTAAGACTCAGGCTTAAAAAGCCTCAAAGGTTAATTGCTCAGTAGTGTAGCGCTATAAGTTTTGTAGTATGGGTGCCTTCCTTTTTTTAGGGATAAAATCAAATACATTGTTTGAGTGGACCTTTGAACTATATAGTTGTGGGTAAATATATGAAGACTGTACTATAGGTTTGCGATGTGTGTCAACAGCTTCAGAAATACCCCTCTGGGGCCGGTTCCCCATTAATGCTATACTGGCCTCATTTTTCCCTTGATAGGTTTACCCAATGAGATGAGAGGAAAACATGTGCTGTGAGAAATATTCATTTTTCTATTAATTTTATATTTCTATAGCACTTTTCTCCATAGGGACTCAAGGCTCTAATTAAATCAGTGTTGGAGCAGATAGTAGGTGAGGCAACCATCTTGGGCGCACTCAGTAGAATACCCTACAAAGCCCATTTTTAAACAGGAGCCGCCTAACCTACGAGCATCTCTAAAGACATTCTGGTAGGTTAATTGGCTCCTCTCTAAGTTGGCCCTCTATGTATGCATGTGAAATGGGGACCTTAGATTGTAAGCTCCTTGAGGGTAGGGACTGATGTGAATGTGCAACTATGTAAAGTGCTGCATAAATTGTCGGCGCTATGTAAATGCCTGTAATAAATAAATGTCTTTGGGTTGTGGGAGGAAAGCAGAGAACCCAGAGGAATCCCATGCAAGCACAGGGAGGACATGAAAACTCCATGTAGATATTGTCCTGGCTGGAATTGAAACCAATAACCCCCGTGCTGCAAGGCAGACGTACTAACCACCACTGAGCCACGCTAATATGGAAGTGGTATTTGCCTGGATGCCATGCTGATCATTTTGCCTTTTTGTAGTAACATTCTCCTCTAACTCACTTAGCAGTGTTTCTAAATTGTGTGTCACAAGTCTGATTGTGCAGGTTCTGGGTCTATGTAGTTTCATAAGCTCTTACTTCATAGTTGCTTACAGTTGAGTAGATGTGTAGAAACATTCCTTTTTCTTGTGCACGAGTCTTGGTCGATCTTGTACATTTGACCTGAGACCTTTTTATTGCCTGTCTTCTGATTCTTTACACATTAACAAGCTTAGTAATCACAATGGGCAACAGAATGTTCAGCCAGCTCCAAACTGCTCATGTGGTTCTCTCGGTTGCCAAAGTTTTCTATTTGCTTGTTTTTTTTCCATATTTTTCTGTGACACTTAGTAGAGATAATAGGGTATGCCAAATAAGTCAATGTACAATGTAAATGTTGTATCGGAAATAACTTTTTAGGTAAATATTAAATTATTAAAGGAGAACTATGAGGTGAGTGATTTTCTACTCATCCTCATAGTTAGAGCCGACGTGTGACAAAAAAAAGCTGTCACAGGTCCGCTCTATCGATCGGGAAGTGAGCAATGTTATGTCATCTAAGTAGTGATCAGCTGTGTTGTGGTGGTGTGCGCTGAGTGATAGTACTGCATGGGTACTATGCACAGCATGGGGTGACGCAGTACAACTGTATCTCACCGCACGTGATGATAGAACTTCATGAGCTGTTACTTTTGGCAAGTCCTTAGTGAATAGCTGATGACACAAGTTTTATCTCGTTCTTGAGGTGTATTAATTGGCAACATTTTTTTTTTGTATAGTGGGCTAGGACTAGAATTCTTGACAACATTTGCTGCAGTTGGAGGCTCCATTGGAGAGACATTTCTAGACTTCCTGTCTGGTAAAAAGGTTGTCCCCAGGACAGACAGAGGAGGGAATATCTCTAACGGCAACACAGGCAGAAGTAAAAAATGTTTTTTATAGGTTAAGTAGGGGAATGCTCGATGCTCTGTCAGCTGATTATTGTATGTTTTAGATTTTCCCTCATTTTCTGTCTGATGAAAACTTGTCCCCAGAAAAGAAAGTGAGGGGAAATCTCTGTAATGGAGCCCCCGGATAGCAGTACATCTGACTAGTTCTAGCCTTTCCCTATTCTGTCCAGATCTTAAAAAACAAATGTTTTGGGTGGATACACCTTAAAGGAGAGCTATGGGGTTAGGGCTTTTCCCCCATAGTTCTCCTAAGGGTAATGGGAGGACACAAACTAGCGTCCTCCCGTCACCCAAATCTCAGTATACCGCGAGCTACAGCTCGCGGTATACTGAGACGCCGCAGCCGGAACAGATCCCGACATTACTGTCTGGATCCACCCAGCTGCGTGAGTGACAGCTGGCTCTGCCTATCTAGAGGCAGAGGCAGCTGTACCCGCCCCCTCCCCTGTCCGTTCCGCCACTCAGCGCTGGAGGATCGGACAGGGGAATCCAGTCCCTCCTCTGTCACGGCTCTCTGCACAGATAGATCGAGGAGTGAGCGAGCGCCGGTATGTGTTCGCTCACTTCCCAATTTACTGAGCTGACTTGTGACAGTTTCATTGTCACAGGTCGGCTCAGATTGCGAGGCTGAGTGAAAATCACTCGCCTCATAATTCTCCTTTTAAACCTTTCACTGCCAGGCCCTGCTCTCCATTTTTCACCTCAGGTGACCAGTCCATGGTTACATTTTTAAAAAATACTTTTTACTTTTCTCACTACGCTTTCAGCATTTGGGACCCCTCCCCTATTCCCAAACCATAGATTTTCTAAAGCCACTGGACTGATGGAATAAAAAGATGGTGGTGCTGATTGTGTATGACAGCTGCACAAATTTTTATCCAAAGAATATTTTCACTGCAGTGGTCACAAGCTTATAGCTCAAGGAAATGCCAGGGACATGAGGGTTATCGATCTGGCCTGCTGCAAACAGCTCTGTTCCAACACAACCCTAACATCCATTGGCGTGAAGCCAACTCCAGCCAGTTTTGCTGTTAGTTGACTATTAACTAACCGAATAATTCATTTCATAAAGTTACATTTCTGTTTACGTGACTTTGTAAGAGAGGACTTTGTTTGGCTAAACACCTCAGTTACTCAGTCCATCTCCACCTAGTCATTACTTTACATGTCTCCTATGGCCAATTCCTGTTTTCTTTGTGATCTTGTTTCTTGGTTTATGATGTGACTCACTCAGAGGTATAGAGACAGGTCTGGTCATGAGTATAAATTACAAAGTGGTAAAAGTCTACCATGTTAGGCCAAGTACAAATGTGCTATACACAGATGTCATACAGTACAAATGTAAAATGGGGTTTGATAGCAAGTTTAAAGTGTTTTATTTAGAAGGTTTTCTCTGTTTTGGATGAAGTGGGGAAAGTTTAGGGCCTCTGTTAGTTTATTAGCATGGTCCATACACGCATTAACGTTTTATTATGGTCAAAGTTTCCACTGGGACGAAATCTTCCTCCACAAGGGAACACTTGTTGCAGTGACAAGGCCCCTTTCACACGAGCGCCTGTCTCCAATCAGCAGGGGATCCATGCACAGATATTGTGCTGATCGGAGCCCTATGGAACGCATGTCACTTTTGTTACATCCGTGTCCGTTATGTTTTTTTCTCCTTCTTGCGATGGAGGAGAAAACAGAACTAAACGGATCCATGTTAGCTCCACGGACAGACGGATGTTGGTCCATTATCCTTTTACCTTCAATCCATCATGGAACTCTTTTCTTCTTTTTTCAGACCCAGATGGAATTTGAGGTAATCGGATGTAAACAGGCACTTGTCCATTTATATTTGCCAGCCCATAGACTAACATTGGGCTTCTGATCCGATCCACCTAAAAACTGGATCTGATTAGACTGCCCATGTGAAAAGAAGAGGGTATTTTCTCTCACTTCCTGTTAGGACAGGGAATGAAGGGAAATCTCTTCAATGGGACACAAGTGGCAAAAAATACCCAGCCTGACAGGGGTTACTTTCCCTACTCTATATAAAATGTAAAAGAATAATTGCTTTAGATATACTTGGGCTGTTTTGTGATGTGACATGGCAAATAGGCCACGTTTGAAATTCTAACCCAATGTTTTTTCCTCTGCAGTATGGTGACAGGTTGTTCTTTTATATGTTAGCGTCATTGTTTGAAAATGTGTGGTATTTTTATAAATATTTGAGAAGATTTGAATACGTGTTGTAATTCACACACCGCACACCCCACTGGTTTGCATGTTTACATGACAACAATATTTTTGTATAGTTGAGGAGAAGTTGTGCCTCCCCTGTAGGAAGCAGATGTCTTCCTAGTGCTGGCTATTATCCAAGCCTGTCCTAGCAATGGCTATTCATTTTTGGCTTATCTAAGAGTAGTATTCTTTCTAGCAGTATAGTGTTCAAGGAAATCTGTGCTAGGTAAATATTTTTGCTGTATCGACTTCTACGTTTGATAATGCCAATTGTCTTCTGTCATGCCGATCCATTGACTTCACTTTCTGCACATCTCTGTTTTGTGTCCGTAATTCAAACTATTGAGGCTGGAGACAGCCAGGTGACTAGCATTTTGAGTAGGACAGCAATGGCAGACTACAAATTCGTGTTGTCTACATGTTTCCTTTAGGGCAGGGGTGTTAAACTAAATCTAATCGTGCACCGCATCAACATTATGGTTGCCCTCAGAGGGCCTGTAAGACTATATAAATGTATCTAATCTTTATCATAATTGCCTCTGCATTCGATTATCACTGGCTTTAGTAATAACTTAATACCTTGATCTGAAAGTAGAAGACTAGGAAATGGCCTGGTGGGCTGGATTTGGCCCCTGGGCCTTGAGTTTGACACATGTGCTTTTAGGGCCAATCTACATCTTTGTGTTGCGGTAATACACGGCAACGCATGCTGCTTGCATTGAGGTGCCATTCAGAATAAATGGCACCACAGCACATTAGAGCAACGCACCTGTTTTGCAGCATGCTGTGATTAGACACATTCAGATAAAGGTCACACTGATTTTATGGATATTAGGGTGCATTGCCAGCCAATTAATTTTAATGGCCTGCCTCACACCATTCTCCGGACCAGATCTGGAATGCGCTGCATTGCGTTTTTGCTGCATTTTGACTGCGATTTTGTTGTGTTTTATTATAAAAAATGTTGTCTAATAAAATGTCCATCAGTGAAGTCAAAACCTACTTGGATAAGCGTGTGCACAACATGCTGCTAGCATTCTAATTTCATACTCTGTTATAATAGCAAGCCAGACAGCAAACATGCATATTTTAATGAAGAAAATATTGACAAGAAAGGCAAATTCATTTTTTTAACATAATATTTGAAGCTTATTTACAATAGTGATCTGGATGCCCTCATGTTTATTGCTATTTAAACTCCAAACGTTCTATTCGACACTGGGAAAGTGTCAACTTTGAATATGCTGTGTTTCCCTGTTGAAGAGGTTTTCCCTCACTAAAGCTGTCCATACACTGGTAGATTTCCGAACAAACTTTCGTATGAAAGATCGTTCTTTACCACCCAATACTGCCATCAGACATTTGATGAATGTCGATCGAAATTTAGTTTGATTTTAAAGGTCAATTTTGGAAATGAATGGAGTTTCCAGAACGAAAACCACATTCACTGTTAGAATTTTGTTCCAGAAAAATGTTCCTCCCTGCTCCTTTTGGAGTTTTTGTTGTCTCTACACAGTTCTTTTGAAAATCTAAGCAGTGTACGGCCAGCTTTATTCTGTCTGATGCACAACATCCTGACAGAGATTCTAAACCTTTCTCACTTGACTTGCATTGAATTTGTATTGCTTTATGTCATGGTAGGCAAACTCCAGCCCTCGGCTGTTGGGCAGCTACAAATCCCATTAGGCAAGACTGACAGCCAAAGGCGTGAATTCTAGAGGCAGATGCATGATGGGACTTGTAGTTGCACCACAGCTGGAGGGCCAGAGTAAGCCTTCTCCTGCTTTGTGTGTTCTTTTTCCGAGTAATTTCCCCACACTTCCTGTTCTGTCCTAATGAAGTCTCCCAAATGGGGACAAAGTCGGTAACCAAAAATTGACAGGCTTTAAACCTTCCCCTTGGCTGAAGTTGGACTTTTAAAGCAGAACCTACCCCCTCTTATCCCTTACAGCCAAGGAAGGTGTCATCCTAGCCTCTTATTTGGATGGCAGTTGCCATGGTGCTGCACATGTGATCAGCTATGACACCAGCCATTTGAGGACTTGGAAGTTTAGTTGAGAGCCGAAATAAGCACAATGGCAACCTTGACAGTTGGCATGCCTCAAAAGTAGCTGTCTGGGGAGACAATAAATTGGCGGGTGAAGGTCCTCTATAAATTATAACATATTTTGCCCAGTCTGAGCATATTCGAGGTAATGCTTTTGTTAGTCTAGTTCTGGACAAGTGTGTGCCCTGGTAAAATAAGTCCAATATGTTGCCTTTTAGATAATTCTGGCACAGCTGGGGATGGTCTTTTGCCCAGAGCAGTCCACAGCAATACATCTTTTCTGCAGCACTATGCCAGTTTTTTCTAGTGTAATGTAACTGAATTTTCAAGTTATGTTTCTGATGTTTCTGATAGTTGGTGTGGATGACTACAGCTCAGAGTCTGATGTGATTATTATACCTTCAGCCCTGGACTTTGTCTCACAAGATGAAATGTTGACCCCACTTGGAAGGCTGGACAAGTACGCTGCAAGTGAAAACATATTTAACAGGTATGTTCACAAATCCATTATCATGACCTAGCATGTGCATACAATCTACTGATGTTTTTGTGAAATGTCTTTTAAAATGAACTTGTCTTTTTGTAAAAGTTATTAAACCGATCAGATAAGTGAGCCTTGCCACATCTGCATGAGCACACCGGAAGCCTTGAAACCCATCTCACTGGGTTATACGGATTACAACTTCTGCTATTAAAGTCCCCCAGGTACTTCACTTTTGGTTAGTTAGGCTGCCCATTGCGGAGGCAGGTCAGTAATAAGTTGTGGTGGAGGGGGGTAAACCAGTTCTAACTTTATCATATTACTCCTTTTTTTGGAAAACAATATTTTAGAATTGATTCTTCTGTGTATCTTTTAAAGCTGAACTCCAGCCTTGGCTTCAGTCTTGCACAGTTGTTCTCCTGTACTGAAATTGCTTATTCTGATTTCTCTATGAGCTTCTCACAATGTGCGCTAGAAGCTGCAACAAGTTAGACAGGCAATCTCACACCCAACATCATTTATCTCTCTCCTCCCAAGCCTGACTGTCGCCAACATTGAAACAACTAAAATCCAATGAAAAGGGCTGTCCCTGGCCAGCCCTTTTAATTGGTTTTTAGTTCTTTCAATGTTGGTGGCTCGGCATCACAGGCAGACACTGAGGGCAGTCAGCATGCCAATAGTGTCTGCCTTTTAAATGGCCACTTTCCAAGACTAACATCTGCCCATCAATGCTTTTTAAATTTGAAAAAGTCCTCGCAAGAGCCAGCCCACTGATTGAATCAGGGCTCTTGAAAAAGAGTACTGAAGCTGGGTGTTGTGATGTTTTCAGGAAGTTGCGTACAACACTCTGCTGGCCTCTCCCACCAGCCATGATCAGCCTACATTGCATAGAGAAGCACATAGATCCAGTGATGACATTACTGGGGCAAGGATAAGGCATGTAATGAAAATGGAAAGGTTGTATTTAAATATTTCATTAGCATGTTGACAAACAGATTTGCACGGCCTATTCCCCACTAATAAAAAAAATATATATTATACTGAATAACTGTTTGCTGCCAGAACTAAATTGAATATTTATTAATAGACTTTTGCTGTAATAGTTTCAAGATCTGGAAATCTTTCAAATAGTTTGTGTGACTGACGTTCTTGATTATTTATTTTTTAAAGTATCTTGAGGGTCACACCAGGGCAATGCGTTAGTCGCACATTCAGTGCAACTAATGCATGCTACTGTTGAATGCACCTACCATGCATTACAGTGAGGGAGGTGCATTGTATTGCCAATACACCCCAAACGCACCTCCTGTCCAATGCGATCGACCACACCTCAGCATGCGCTACCGCAGTACCTAAAACATATCAACTGTCCCTTCTAATGTTTATTTGTATTTTGTACTGTCATTCTTTTCCTGGAAAGCAGTTTGTAAACTTTTTTTGTCATGAATAGTGTTATACAAATTAAATATCCTTGTTATTCATATTACTAGGTATGCACCGAAAATTTCAGGTTGCCAAAATATTTCGGCCGAAAATGGTACTTGGGTCAAAATGCCAATAGTCCATTGGGCCGAAAATGCGAGCGAAAATTCAGGGTATCCCTAGTTTCTCTCTCCCAGCTGGGCACCGGCCTGTGTCTCCTCCGATGCCGGCTTCTCTCCCCCCGCCTGTGTAGGTAGAGACGGAGAGGATCCAGCTGCTAGTGCCAGTGGGGAATAGAGAAGCTTTTAGCAGGCCGTGCGGAGTGCTGCTGGGAGGAGAGCTGTCACAGGAGGCCGAGCTTTCCTCCTGCACCACCCTGCTCTGCCTCCTGTGACAGGCTGAGGAGTCAGGATGGAGAGCAGTCGATAAAACAACATCACGTGCACTCCATACAGCATACATACCTTTAATGGAAGGTTGGTGCTTGAAGTGACAACATGGAGGGCGCTGTGTCAGATACAGTCCATAATAGAAGTCACCAGCACTCCATTATATGTGCAAGTAAAGCACTTTTTATTAAACTGTCACATGTGCCATACAGCCAATGTTTCCTAGCCACACAGGGTCCCTTCTTATGGGCGACATAATGACCTCCCTATTACCCAGCAGAAAATGTCAGCAAACTACAACTGGTTCCAAGGTAATTGATATTTCCCAAACTTATCGTATGGACTGCAGATTCCTGTAATAGAAATATATATGTATTTGCTAACTCTCTCTGTTCTTTAGAATTGTTACATTGCATCTTTTCATTCTATGTTCTTTATGAATGAAAAGAGAAGTAAAACGCCACTTGTTTGGCTGTACTTTTTCCTTTGGGTCACAGGAGTACATTTACTAACTACCCGCTGTCAGCTGCCAGCAGAGATCCATGCTGCAGCCGGGAAGGACCTTGAGATTGTTGTTGGGTTCCACGCGGCTACCTAATTGACAGCTAGTTCTGCCACTCTAGAGCCAACCACTATCTGTCCTTCCAGTGAGTGATGCAGGAACATAGAGGGAAGGAGGGAATCCCTGCAGGGAGGAGTGGTTCACAGTCACTGAAGGGAGAAGAGCGGTCAGCATTCACACGATCGCTGAGCACCTGATATAGAGCTAGCATGTGACAGCTAAAGTGTGCCACTCTGGCTTTAAGTATTCGGAAAGAGTACATTTTACTCTCCCAATACTTCTCCTTAGCTTTATTTTTACTACTGCCCTTAATATGTTAAGAACATTTGAGCAGAAGAAAAATTGAGCCTAAAAACATTCGATATTGCCCAATTATCACAACATATAGTTTATTTGCATAAAGCTAATGTACTTACAGTTTTGCAGGATAAATGTTGATGGTTTTTGTTGTAATTTTTTTTTTTTTTTTTTTTTTGTACTGATATAGATGTTTTTTGTTTTTCTGACCCAGAAATTTTGGCATTGTGAATTGTTTATAGTGCACTATGATATCTTTTGATTATAATTTTTTAAAATGTATTTATAATCTCACACAGTAGAGCAACATAAGACACAATCAGTAAGGTGCATATACAGAAAGACAGGTGCATATGATTCCTAAAAACACAATCCAAAAATGTTTTGTTTCATAACCGCCCTGCCAAATCACGTAACACTCCTAATGACTGGATCCCCAACGTGCGAGTAAAACTTTTTTTTTTTCTTTTCTTTTTACAATACCTATTCTACAATTCTATACCGAAACTAGGATAAGAACCTATAAATAGAAAAACAAAACGCACAGAGAAGACAAGAGAAAACTCATTACAGCCAAGTAATAGTGAGCAAAGAAACGAACAAACCACAGGGAACAGAAAAGACAATGTCAAAAGACATAGATAAAAGTCATAGCCCGAGGTCACAAACCGATAAGAAGAGCATAGATCTTTTGATTATTTTTATGATATGTACTAAGAAGTTTAGTTTGGGAAATTGCTTTAAAGAATCCTTGGCCAATTTTGAAGCATTTGTCCTTTACTCGGTGACCATGTCTGAACATTTTTGGCAGTAGGTGCCATGCACTGTCTCTGATAAATAAACTTGATGTTTAAAGCCTTTTTCAAAATTTGAAATTGTAAATTCATAATTGGAAATGTTTTTCTTGTGATTTTAGAATGCTGCTTAGTTGCCATGAAAGACCAGTAACAACTCGGTGCTCTCGGAATGTAAAACTGCTTATTTAGCCACAGCCCCAGTGAAAATATGCCTCTTCAGCCAGCTGACCCACTCTGATGTGTGCCAAGAAAGCAACCATCCAGTTCACTTTCTCTTTGCATGATCCTCCTTTGGATACAACTAGTATTTTAATTTAAGGCTATATTTGTTAGATTCAACTCTGGAGTTCAATCTTGAAAGTGCATTCAAGCACCTTAACTATTAACAAAGATGTATCTTATTTGTGTATCACTCAGCTGTAGATCCTCAAACCATCTCTGAGGGCTTGTTCACACCAAATGCAGACCAGATCTGCATGAGTTTCTGCACACGCAGTGCAGTGGGTTGTGCCGCGTTTTTGCCGTGTTTTTTGATGTGTTCCGGGAGCAAGCTTGGAGCAGGGACTGCCTTACAACACACGCAGGGACCATGGGGAACAAAAGTAGTCGCCCTCCAGAAGGAAGGACAGTGTCGGCATGAATCCAGAGATGATTTGAGGATCTACAGTGATGCACAAATAAGATTTTTGTTTTTGTGTATCATTTTTTGTTTTTAAAATTTTTTGTTAATAGTAAGTTCTCGTTCACACCTAGGCGTATTGCATATGCGTGTCTGTCGCGTGTTTTTTACCGTGATTCGCTGTAAAAAGTCGCGCGACAAACGCGCGTTTCCGAAGGCTACTTGGCTGTATCCCAATGGAAACGCGCAACAAAACGGCCCAAAGTAGTACATGTACCTTTTCAGGCGTGGGCCGTTTTGTAGCGCGTTAGGGACGGGCGCAAATATGCCAAGGTAGGAACGAGACCATTGAATACAATGGGATTGATATTTTTGAGAGTTTTTTACAGCGTTTTGTAGAGCGTTCGTCGAGCGTAGAACGCGCTACAAAACGTTCAGGTGTGAACGAGGGCTTAAGGTGCTTGAACGCATTTTCAAGATTTAGCCCTGGAGTTTAGTGTCACTTTTAAGCCTTGTGTTGACATACAGTAAATATTTTGTATCTTTTCTTTTGCTAGTAAATTAAGATCTGTAACAGTGAGGCTGTTTTTGGGGGGGGGGGGGGGTTTTGTGCACCACACCCTGTTTCCTTGCAAGCATCATCTTATTTCCTGTGTTTTTCATTTAGACAAATGGTGGCCCGAAGTTTGCTAGACACCTTAAAAGAAGTTAGTGATGACGAGAAGGACTGTATTTCTGTGTTAGAGAGGGTTACAAAGCTGTCAGATGATTCTGGTATGTATTTTTCCCATTTAAACAATACACTTTATTTGCTAAAACAAGTGTACGTGATGCATTCTCATTCCATGTATCCTTCTGTGCCTACATAATCTTGTCCACCTGCATAATGCCCCCTCTGGTTACTGACCTGCCAAACATGCAATTCGAGATCTGGCATTGGAAGCATAATCCTTGCCAAACACAAAGTATTTGAACTGGGGGTGCAGACTTGGCCCATAAAAATTCAAACAGCTGTAGAAACAAAAAAGCAGCAGTGGCATTCATTTTGCACAAATATTATAATGTTGGTCTCCAAATGTAATGTCAGTCAGTTTTATAACAGATATCGTGGGCACAGAGAGGAAAAAAGGCTCTGGTGCCTGTAAGCTAGACGCTTTTTATATTTGCAGGGATAGGTTTTAGTGGTAGCTAATTAAGGAAATTACTTTTTTTTGTAAGGTGAATATAAAATGATGCATTTAAAATTCATCATATTTACCCATTTGTAGCCAGCAAGTATGAGTCATGTGCTCAATGGTGTAAAACTGCTGTCTGAAGCTGAACTCCAGGCAAATGGCTCAACATGCAGTTGAAATACATACACGACGGCTGTTTTACAATAGGATTTGTATTTCTGTCCAGCACTAATATTTTTACAACCCTGCCAGACTTGTGGCCTAGCTTTACTCACTAATACAGCTAGGTCTCCCACCCTAAGCTTGTCATTGGACAGTAGAGAAGAAGAAGCCGATTGATAAATTAATTTCAGTTCTCTCTTTGACATGTTCCTTGTCAGCACGTGAGCTCTGCAGCACTCCTGATTGGCACCTAGAGCTTCCCATTCCTCTCCCAGCTTGATTCCTCTCCCAGCTTGTTTCCTCTCCCAGCTTGTGCTAAGCTCTACAAACAATTGCAAGAGGCCAATACAAAGTAAATTCATATAATTCTTTTTAATGAACACATCGCTGAATTAATTGGCTTTTTTTTTAAACATTTTCCAGGAGTTCAGCTGTAATGTTTTGTTGTAAGGATCTCTGGTTACACATAGCTAAAAGAGTTGACTAAATGACATAAAAGAGGCACAATCTCGTCCTATCTCATTGTTTAGCGATCTTTAAAAAAAAAAAAAAGCTACCGAGAAAGTATGGATGCTGCCATTGTTGTCCTCCCTGACTCAGAACAAATAAGCAGATTAGGAGTTCTGGCATTAGTCTCACTTTTTTGATGCTTGTTCTTTGTCTGTGACACAAAATATCAAAGACAGAGGCAGCCGGTATTTCCAGAAGTAGATCAACAGTTGGCTGCATCATATTCCTCTCAGTACAAGTTTCCTTGAAGTTTGTTGGAGAGTCGGCAACAACAGAGCTAATGCTGGGCTTTCATATTAGGTCAGCATGCATGGAATCACCCTCTGTAAAATGTTTGTTTGCAAAGTAAGGATTTAATAAAATTGGACAAATATTGGTAAAGTCCCAAAAAAAATGTTAAAACTGATCAAAAAAACACTTTAGTTTTCCTTGTATTACCTTTTTATAGATTAGATAATTGTTCTTAAAGAATGCATGTCACCAGCACACTTCAAATTATTTGGAAGTAGTTTTGTTTTACAGCACATCAGTAACTTGTACTTCCTACTACAGGATGTAATGTTTTGATATGAACTGAGTAACTGTATAATGACTGCATTTGCAGTCTGTATTGTGGTGCATAAAGTAAAACTGGTGGTATGATTATGAAACGTGTCCAAATGCTGGTATCTTGTGGTGCTTTCAGCTATGTTTGTTATTTTAAACTATCGGTTGGCCTAGGGAGCAACTGAATCCCAAGCCTGACTGCTGCCCATGTCAAAATGCCCACTTTTAAAGAGACCAATAAAAGAGTTTCAGTCAGATATAAGTTAGACGTGAGTGTAATATGCTTAAAGTAGCTGCCTTAAGTCATTAAAAAGGAACCTTGTATTTAATTTCTATGATCACAATAATAAAAATCAATTGATGAATAATACTTTCCTTCATGGACACGTAACTGCAATCCCCTTTTAGGTTGTTACACTTTTTGGCTGGTGAGTGTTTAACACAGCTCTTGCGTCAATGCTGGAAGTAACGCGTTTACAAGGCAACGGAACACCAGTTCGTAAACGGCCGCAGCACATTTAACAAAGTGTCCGAAGTGCTCAGCGCTTTCTGCATGCATAACTTCTGGTAGTGAGGCAGGAACTGCTCTGGTAAACGCCCACTAGCCACAAAGTAGTACCATCTGAAAGGGATTTGTGTCCCAGCATCTGGGTGCCAATAACTTTTAGGGATCAGCCATTTATTCAGTGGCTGCGTAGTGTTGTTGGCCCAGCCCTGGAAACCAGGTTCTAATTAATTTCTTTGCATTCATTAACTCTGATAATAGTGAAGATATTTGCAATGTGACGCCTTGCAAAATCCTTTTTTTTTTTTTTTGGAATGCTTTACCATGTAAGATGGTCCCATTAAATTAAAGCCGGCATCTCCTGAAACTCTCTCCTTTATTAGTCATTTATTAAACACACGGTTAAGTTAGTGCCTTTGGAGGCAGAAAGGTCCAGTGGAGGAGAGCACTGTGAGCAGTCAGCGTGTCACAAGAGGCCTGGCTCTCCTCCCGCACCGCCCCGCTCAGCCTCCTGTGACAAATCAGGATGGAGAGCGGCGGTGCTGGGGCAGAGACAGTCTCCGTAGGCTGAGCTGGCAGTGTGGGGGAGGAGACAGCTGTCAAAATAGACCAAGCTCTCCTCCCCGCACCGCCGCTCCGTATCCTGTCACAGCGAGTCAGGATGGAGAGCCGGTACAAGCAGTCAGCGATCAGTGATCGATGACTGCTTGTAAATAATTGAGGACAGAGTATGTTTACTTTGTCCCCAATTATGAATGAATAGGAAGTGATCTACATCACTTCCTGTTTATTCATGATTGTGGATACAGCAAACATACTATCTCCACAAGTTATGAATGAACAGGAACACTTCTTCTAGAGGACTCCTGTTCATTATAACAGGACTGCAGAAAAAGAGATTGGAGGACACAGTCCTCAATCTCTTCTATTTTGGATATATTATAAAAGGGATATTTCCCCAGAGCCCCCGATAGTAAAGTTAAAGAATAAAAATATTCCTAAAAAATAAATAAAATATTTAAAAATTAAAAAGGTTAGGAAAAAGAACTTTTCGGTTTCAGCCGAATTTTTTTTTAGTTGTTTTTGGTTTCAAATTTTCATTTTAGTGCACCTCTAGTTCTTAACTATGTAACAGCATGCAAGTTAATTACATGTGGAAGTAACATTTACTTGAAGATTACATTCTTGTAAATGTTAAAATACTACCTGAAATATTTACTAGCTGAAAATTTCTGATTTTAGATTCCTTTGCCATGTGTACTGTAGAATTTTTAGTATAAAGATTTTAAGTTTTGCTGTTCATCTCTCTGGACAGAGCCCACAGTACGTGCCGAACTCATGGAACAAGTGCCTCACCTTGCAATGTTCTGTCAAGAGAACAGGCCTACCATTCCCCATGCTTTCTCCAAATACCTTCTACCCATTGTAGTGCGATATCTCGCTGACCAAAATAACCAGGTTCGTTTTGTAGTATATTTTATTTCAAGTATGTCGACTTTTCCTTTTCTTTTTTTGAAAGATGTTTTATTTTATAAATATTTTCAGTACAAACAAACCAGGTCAACAATAAAGTTTGGCTATTGAAGCAACATACTTCTGTGTGTACTTTCACTCATGCTCACACTCGCACACTGGTCTCTGTCTACTGAACCCAAAACTCTAATATAAAGAAGTCAAAATACATTAATACACTTTCAGCACTTTTTAGTTCAAAGCCTTTCTTAAGTCGGTTTAATTCATATACTAGAATTGGAACTGTTGGTAACCATGACCCCCCCTCACTGTAATGCGATTTAGGATGGTTTTTATGTACAAAGTGGTTGGGTTCTTCGACTCAACTAAAATTACCTCTCTGGCATAAAAGAACATGGCCATAATAGTTGTGTGAGGTGTTTCCATCATATGATTTGGTATAGTAAACCAGAGGTAGAAATTTGGTAGGTAAGGCAGATCAAAGCCCAGAGTCTGTATCAATAGCTGGTGTATTTGTTGCCAGTAAGGTGATATTTGAACACAAGACCAGACTTTTTTTTTTTTTTTCTTCAGTGTTTGTGACCAGTATTACAATAATTGGGATTTGCATTGTGTTATGCACACAGCTTTTCATTCACATTCGACATTTACACCTTTCATGGTGCCTGTTTGCCTTGCTTCAATAATCATTAGCTTTCTGTTTTGTTTAGCGGTACATATTTTAATGGTACCAAATTCAAAATCAATACAGTTTTTGTTTTGCTTCAATAATATCCATATTTTTGTTATACCGCAAAAAAACAAAAGTTTGTTTACCTAGCTGTGTCTGTGATTTGTTCCTGTGGCTTCCCAATAACTGTTGCTGGAGTTTGTATGTATTTGGTGGAATAATCTAATCATAATTTATTAGAAATCTGACTCAATCTTTTCTTCCCAGTTTGATTATATGTCACCGTTTCAGGTCCGAAAGACCAGCCAGGCAGCATTGCTAGTGCTACTTGAGCAGGAGCTTATAGAGAGATCGGATGTAGAGACTAAAGTATGTCCAGTGCTCATAGATCTAACTGCTCCAGACAGCAATGATGATGTCAAGACCGAAGCTGTGGCGGTGAGTTTCAGCCATTCTGCGTTCTGACTTGAGCGTTGTCAGTTAATGCCACCGAAACATATGGTTGAATGGTTTTGTATGTATTAATGTAGCTGTTCTGTATTGTTGGATGCAAAATAGACCCCTAGGTTATTCTCACCATTTTAAAATATATTCTTTGTTTTTATGTTTTTTATATGGCATATTGATTTAAGTGAACCTTTAAGAAATAATAATTTTAAAGCTACCAGTATTGATTTTCAGACCTAAAGGCTGTCAGACCTGTAAAATAGGCAGTTGTTTGTGTACAAACTTTTGTACTTTAAAGCTTAATGCAGGTCTAGAGGACGCTGGAGACACTGTAATGCCCAAACCTCAGATATCTGAATGAAATACCCAGTAATTGACGATTGCTGAAAAGACCAATACTTTTATTAGATAGAAAATTCACCATGGGGGTGGGGGAATTAAACTATAGACAAATCCGTCCAGCACCTGAACCTGGATGCCACTTATAGGGAATCGCGGCTACCATATTATAGCTCATAAGATGGATAAAGCCAGCACCCCATAGTGAGCCTTAGTCTGAGGGCTCAACAAAACAAGTGACAAAGAAAAAGTGCTGGAAACATGACCCTCCACATGGCTCACACCAAAAAAGTGCCACTTTCTAGGTGCCTGTTTTAATTAGTGCTTCTTGGGACAAATGAATACCAGTTCATTAATTGTTGTGTGGTAGTGGTCCAGCAGATTCAAATACACTTACTCCTGGATGCCCAAACATTTTGGTGTAAATCTGAGGCAGTCTTCCACTGGGCTCACCCTAAATTTCTCCTTATCTTCTCTCCTCTCCTTCTGCATTGCTGCACCTTACTGAACGTCCATTCACATCCCACTCTCTTCTCCCTCCTGCAGAGCTAATCCTTGCTGCAGGATAATGGTGCATATCATAGAACTGTTTTCAAATTGGAACACTGGCACGAGTGCTTCATTATTTTGGTGCACTTGATCGGATATTTATTGAAACTGTTGCATATCACTTTTAACTTGATTTGGTGCAGCTGGTACAACACAACAAAGCACTTGTCTTATAACATTGTTAATCTGGCGCACATAAAATGCACCAATATTCACACCACAAAACTGACCTGTTTCCATTTAATCTCCTCCATAATCACCATGGCATCCTCTGTTGCATGACATCCGTATCTAATTTATAATTGCCACGGTTGGTAAAAAAATAATTATGAAATCAAGAGAGAATGTGTTGATAAAGGGAGCACATAGAGCAGTAAAGGCCTCGCAGAAGTTGTAATCCTTTTCTACTGTATCCAAAAGTCTTAGAATTCTCTGAGCTTTAATGATTACAAACAAGATGGAAACTGCTGCCTTTGTCATTGACACTGACAAATATGTAATGCTGTCAATTACTGATCCGTTCAATAGGAAAATTCAGAGTGGAGTTGTTAATCACATATAAATTTAGCCTGTCCCCTTTTTTACCAGTGGAAGTAGAAGCCACAACAAATCTAAAAGTGACAGGTAACTAAATTATGCCTGTTTCTCTCTGGAGTCTATACTTCTTTTAATTATATTGTTTATAATTAAAACATTTTTTTTTTTTTTTCTCTTTTTTTTAGTTTACTGAGCTAGGTAACACGTAACACATTTTGTGGTTTACTCAAACATTTTAGTTTCACCTTGCAATGTTCTGTTAGCCATTGGTTGACCTTGTAGTTTGTTTATTTTTATACTAATTTCTAGTCATGTGGGGAATTGTAGTGTTTACAACTATATAAAGCAGTCTGTAGTTATCAATGGTATGATGTGCAGTGTTGGGCTGCTTGGCTCACTCGCACTCTCTATAATGATTAGGCAGTCCCTGCCTAGAAGCATGCATGTCCTGAGCCATAGTGGACCCTACTGGGGGAAAATTAATACAGCTTTCTAAGCTATAAATGGCCATATCCAAATGGATATGGTTACTGTTTGCTGGTAATTGTGATCGGCCCTGTGTTATAGTAAATATGCATATTCTCTTTCTTTAGATAATGTGTAAAATGGCGTCAATGGTGGGTAAGGATATAACAGAAAGGTTAATCCTTCCAAGGTTTTGTGAGATGTGTTGTGACTGCAGGATGTTCCATGTCCGCAAGGTAAGTTAATTCATCATAGTGTAGAAACTTTCCTTTCTGTCATGTGCCTATTTTAATACCCGGGACTCTGAACACTTCAGTATGCATACAGTGACCAATATTTACATTATTTTATAAGCGGTTACCCTCATTTTAGGGGGACACCATACTCACCATTTTGTTGTCTGCGTTATTCTATCAAATGTTTTATGGTTTCTCCTACCTGTGTATAAAATAGTACTGTTACTTAAAAACAATCCAGAGTATACCTTTCGCTACTTTTATTCAATTACAGTAAGTCCCCTACATACAAACATTCAAGTTGCGAACTTTCAAAGATATGAACATGCGTTCGCAAGTCCAGTCATGTAAGGTCACGTGCCTGACATACATTGTCTCGTGTGTGCGCTTTTGTGTACTTTACTGTACAATATTGTATAGAGTACAGTAGTACAGTATCTTTATTTCATGTGTCCGGAAGCGAGCATAAAAGCAGCATTGATGTAGCTTGGCACCTAGGCTAACTTTGTTAGACTCACAAACAAATTCGACTTAAGAACACGCTCTCAGAACGGAAGCCGTTTGTAAGTAGGGGACTCACTGTAGTTATTTGAAAAGTTACAAAGTTTTTCATTTTTTTTTTTTTTTTTTGTAACAGAATAGAAAAAGGGAAAACAATATGTAAAGCATATTTATCAGTTGACAAGGAACAATATGTTTGATATCTGTGAGCAGATCACATTATAAATAGACAAGTAGAAGTCAGGAGAAAATGTATATAACAAGAGCAGCAAACACAGGCATTATGGCATCTTTTAGGGCTAAATATTCATCTGAGACTGATAGAACATTGTAATAACAGCAGTCATCTACACATATGGTCAGAGATGTGTTTCATTCTCCTATCGAAACATAAATATCAGCTTTGCCAATATAAACCAGGCACTACTACAAATAGTTTGAAAAGCATATAAAAGCAGGTACTTGCTACTTTAGTTTATTATCTTGAGAACCTTGGTAGCTAAGGCACCCATTATGCAGAAACCCTCTCCTCCTTGCCTGCATGAAGCTTCCCTCCTTTGGCTTATTGTATTAAGAAAGGCAGGGAGGTGTGTCACAGCTGGATACAGCCATCACATATAGGGTACAGTTGAGTTAGGGGGCACTTTTGGGGTATCATGGTAATATCCTGGCATGTGCAAACACCTATTAGGTGTGTGCTTTTATAGAGTTATATTGGTGGAAGCATTTGGATGCAAGTTTTTAGCAGGATTAAAGTGTGTCAAGAGAGACCATTTCCAGTCTTTGCTGGGAACAGTGCTTTTCCATTTTAGTCAGTTCCTTGTATATGGAAATCTGGCACCCACCGTGCCAGTTCTTGTAGTGTTTCCTGACACTTGTAAAAGTGCTTTCAAGACTTGTTTATTCTAAGGATTCAGCAAACAAAAGTGGACTTATCGTTAAAAATACACTGCAGACAAATTAGTAGGCTAAAGTTTTTGAGTTAAATATTATTTGGATTTGTGGGATTTTTTTTTTTTTAAATACATTTTATGTTCCAAGCATGTAATGTAGTGAGAAAGTTTGTCAGCATTCTGTCGCATATATACAGTAGTTACAATTTGCACATAAAATCAAGAACCTAAAATGTTAAATACAACTTTTTTAATCTTCATGTAAATGTTTTTAAAAAAAAACTGATAGTTACGGGTCCACTTTGGTGCTTCTGCTTGGTTACTAGAAGCTGAAAGGAAAGTTGTGAAGGATAGAATGTCTTTGAGCTTCAGAAGGGTCTCCCGTCCCCCCTATAGTACTCCCTTTTGAGATGAGCCATGTTGACAAGTGTCTTATTTGTGTTGCTTTCTCCTCTTCCTCCTACTTCTCTTCCACAAAAGCTTAGTGTAGTTGAATGTTTGTGTCCAAGGCAGTTCACCAGGACAGTAACGGGAGTAAAAAGAAGTTCTAACCTTCCACATTTTCATAATAAATATGCGTTTTGATGTGTTGGAGGATGTTTCTTAAAAATCCTCTGTAATCTATATGTACCCCTCTGATTCTGCACAAAACTAATAAAACCGATTATTGAAAAATATATACATTTTGGCTGGAATTAAACTTTAAATTAAGTGAATTAAAGTGCTGAAGGAAAAGTAAGATTGCTTTTTTTCTTTTTGTGAGGTGAACAGGGAAAGGCTAAGGCCCCGTTCACATGTAGCGAATTATCGCCGCGATATCGCGAGAAGTTGCCAGCCAATGCTATTCAATGGAGCTGTCTTAACTCCATGTCGCTCGTCGCAAGTCGCTTCTACCGGACCCTTTTTTCGGCGGATTTTGCGCGATTTTGCTTTTTTTCTATGGAGCCCGACGGAGAAGGTCGCGCTACCGTCGCTGGAACGTCGCCCCGAAAGTCGCGCTATCCCGGCTGTGCGGATCCGCTGCAAAAGGTATGTCGCTATGTGTGAATGGGGTCTTACTTAAAATGAAATGAAGGCCCCATTCACACGAGAATCGGCCGGCACGTACAGCTCCGCGGCCATATGCCCCCCTACGCTCACCTCAAGTGCACGTCCATGCGGGTGAGTGTTTCCTGGCTCAGACGCAGACAGGATCCATCCTGTCAGCGTACGAGTACGCTCTCCCGCACCCGCACGGACGTGCACTTGAGGTGAGCGTAGGGGGGCATATAGCCGCGTAGTCCCATAGAGAAGGACAGGGGCTGTGTACTAATCACACGCAGCACCTGTCCTTCCCAGGAGCTGCCGGATATGGCCGTGCACGGAGCTGTACGTGCCGGCCGATTCCCGTGTGAATGGGGCCTTGGGATCATCTCAAACCTGAAGACAATATGAATATAATACTGTGTTGAATAACTGATTTCTTTTAGAAGGTAGTATCTCCAACTTCTTCTCCTGGACCCAGTACAGTTACATTGTATTTTCAGTTACCATGAGCTATTGTGAGGTCCCACAGTATGCCCGGATATTTGGGACTTCTAAACTGCACTTTTAAAATTAACTTAGTAGAGATTGTTTTAAATATGGATTCCAGATATTCTATTTGAACTAAACCTTGACATATCTTGGACTGAAAAATAAATGAATTTAGGAAAAACTTACTACAAGTATTGCAATGATCTGTCCAAACAGGGAACACTTTGTTTTCTCCTTATGACAGCTGTAATAATTGGATCCAGGCAGTTAGATTCTTTGCTCTTTAAGATGTACTTTTTTTCATTCTAGGTATGTGCAGCCAATTTTGGTGATATATGCAGCGTAGTTGGACAGGAAGCAACAGAGAAGATGCTGGTAAGTTGTGCACTCTTTGGAGATCCACTTGTGTGTGGCCATAGCATGTCTAGAAATTTATTTTCAGTGTTTTAGCGTGGGTGGTCATTAAAGTGGGTACATGTTAGTTTGTGTGGGGGTTTAAGGTGCATTGGGCCAGCACACTAAGGAGACTTAGGGTATACAAGCTTCGAGTTTCAGCACCCTTCTGCCCAGCATTTCTCGATCAGCTCATCAAATTTGCCAGTTTTCAAATAATCGGCTGAACGGAGCTGGTGGCCATTCAGCTTTTTTTTGCTGTATTTTGGCAACCGCTGTCAGAATACAAAGCATACAGCGGGGATTCCACAATCAATGCTTGTAAGTGTTATTGGAGGAATGGTTCTATTTTGTTTTATTTTTTTCGTTGAGCCCCATGGGTTGAATGGAAAATATAGAACCATGTATAACTGGCTTTAGAGCTAAAGCAGGATCTACCTCATCAGCTAGAGCCTGCTATGTAAAAGGGTTGCTCTTGGTTTTCTGGATTCAGCTTGCATTGTCTGAAGCAGATGTCAGCAGTGATGGTCTCTGTTTCATGTTGCAGATTTGCTTTAACTGAAGTTTTAAATGACTGTGTATCCTAATGTGTTATTTCTATGTCTTCCAGCTGCCTCGATTTTTCCAGCTTTGTTCTGACAATGTATGGGGTGTGCGGAAGGCTTGTGCTGAGTGCTTCATGGCAGTGTCCTGTGCGACTTCGCAAGAACTCCGGCGGACCAAGCTTTCTTCTCTCTTTATTAACTTAATCAGTGACCCATCTAGATGGGTATGCATGACCTATTATTTCACAATGTTTTAACATATCAGCGGCTTATTTAGTAGGCCTTATTGAAAATCTGTAGACAAGAATGTATTTGTTTCCCATGGCATCAAAAATGTTAAGATGTTGGGTATAAGAAATGTTCTCATCTGAACTTTAAATGACAGATGAATATGGGCAACACCAGCGTGCCAGTTATGGTCAGTTTAAAGTGTATTAACAGAGCCGGGAAAGGTTAAGTTTCCTGTCTGATTTTACTACTATCTAGGGCTCAATTGGAAAGATTTTTCCCTTACTTCCTCTTCAGCTGTCAACTGTTTCACCAGGCAGAAAATGAGGGGGAATCTCCAACAGCAAAACAGATGTTAAAAAATGCTTTATTTAAACACACTAAGGGGAGGGCTAGTACCCCTGTCAGGCAGTGAAAGAAAATTTGCAACAGAGACGGAAATAAAAATCTGCTGAAACCATTGGAAGGAAGGGAAAATCTTTCTAATGGAATCCCCAATGTCGGTAAAACCTGACAGAAGATCTAACTCTATCCAAAACAAAGCAAAAAGGTTTTAGCTGGATATAATTTTTAGGGGGCCTATTTATAAATTATTTTTTTCTTTTTAAATAGTTTTTATTGACGTTTTTAGGGAGGTTCAAGTGCATAGCAAAATAGATGTGTAAACACTTTAGAAAACACAAATAAGGTAAGCAAGTAGTAATAGATGATGCATATTGTATAGTGTTTAGAAGAAGGCAAATTTGGTGGAGGAGACATTTTTAAAGAACTTCATGTTCACATTTGATACATTAGGCTTTCTCTATGTGAGAGACTGCAAGACATGTGCAATGGGCGTGTTTGTGATTACCTTTTATTGCATTGCATCAGTAGAGCAAAAACTTATCCCTGACTGCATGTTTACTGGCGGAAGGGAATGGGGTGGACCGCCGTGCTACAGCTATGCCAGGATATGTTTTAGTTCCTGGGGACCGGAGCATTTTTGCTATGTGTTTAACCATATTTCCATCTTGCTCATGCATTATACCTACACATATTATATACCATTTTTAAAGGACAAAATGGCCTTTAATTTGTGACATATATGCATATATAAATTCTTTTTCATAAAAAAAAAAATGAAAAAAAATTTTTTCACAGCTTTGGCAATAATAACGTGTACATAATTAGTGTAGCTCATGGAAAGTAATTCATAATTCTTTAATTTTTCCTGATTTTATAGGGCATATTATATGTCTGGGATTTCAGTTTATTTTGGGAGTTATAGTTCGCAAAATACAAAGAGTGAAATACTATTTGTTTTATTTACAGGGGCTTTGATACTTCGTATCTCTGAGGAGAATACTTCATTCTCCTCAGAGATACTTTGTATTTTGTAACATACAAGCCAGCTACCCGCTTACAAAACACAGTGAGCAGCTGCCGACTGTGTGACTGTCACGGCTCTGGGATCACAGTGATCAGCTCTCACTGTGATCACAGGATTGTGACCAACTAATCTGCACTTGGGGGTCTGCCTCGGACACCGAGGGACCCATAAACAGCAGTAACTCAATGAGCTGCATGTCCCTTCACAGACCAGCGATCATTGTACTGAATGTCGGGATTATCCGGTCACCGGTCGTTAATAAACTGAACAATCGTGACAAGATAATTCTGTCATTGGTCGGGAAGGGGTTAAGTTGCATTTTCAGTGAACTAAGCAGACTTTTTATATTTGAGGACAAAAGAAAGCATTTTACTGAATAGAATCAGTAGAATGCTGAATGATTTAAATGGAGTTGCCCTTAACATTTAAATATTTTAAGTACATATTCTGAAGACATAAGGCTCAATTCACAAAGCTAAAGCACCAGCAGAAGGTTTCTTATTTTCAGAAAAGTTACCTACTTTTTAGCTGAAGCCAATGGCATTTGAAATTTATGGTAACCTGGCTAAAAATAGATTCTTATCCTTGTGTAAAGCCTTGGCATCATTACCATTGGCAGACCTGGAAAGTCATAACAATTTTGGTGATTATGGCTTGTTTCTTAGGTACGCCAAGCTGCCTTTCAATCCCTTGGGCCTTTTATAGCAACGTTTGCAAACCCATCCAGCTCTGGTCAGTATTTCAAGGAAGAAGAATGTAACAACAGCAAGGATGGAAAACAAAGTGAAGCTGCTGAGAGGTATGTGAATCATTTTATTGCCAAATGCTTTGAATTAAACCGTGACCTCAGAATGTTCATATAAACTGTGGTTGGATCTTTAGAACAAGAAAAACTGACACACTGCTTGCTCTTGTTTTCACTTTTGTTACAATTTTTACATGTCACTGTTTAAACTATAGTGATGTAATGTTATATTAGTAGCTGTAGTACTAACAAAAGAGTACCTAGTCAAAGGACATATGAAAGAGATATGGACGCACGCACGGACACGCACAGGCACACACTCTCTACTGTGCAAACGTTTTAGGCAGCACACTGTTTTTGAAGGAACTCGGGAGGTGGGTTGTTCCAAAGACCTTGGAGAACTAACCACATATCTTCTGTGGATGTAGGCTGCCTCAAATCCTCAGATGTTGAGATTGGGGCTCTGTGGGGGCCCAACCATCACTTCCAGGACTCCTTGTTCTTCTTTACACTGAAGATACACTATATTACCAAAAGTATTGGGACACCCCTCCAAATCATTGGATTCAGGTTTTCCGTGAAATTCCTTGCTACTAAATATTCCGCGGTAAACTGTTAGTGGTATTATAACAAAGTGGAAGCAACTGGGAACAACAGGAACTCAGCCACGAAGTGGTAGGCCAAAATGACGTAAAATGACAGAGCGGGGTCAGCGCATGCTGGAGTGCACAGTGTGCATAAGTCGCCAACTGTCAAGTCAATAGCTACAGACCTCTAAACTTCGTGTGGCCTTCAGATTGGCACAACAACAGTGCGTAGAGAGCTTCATGGAATGGGTTTCCATGGCCAGGCAGCTGCATCCAAGCCTTACATCACCAAGTGCAATGCAAAGCATCGGATGCAGTGGTGTAAAGCACGCGCCACTGAACTCTAGAGAAGTGGAGGCGTGTTCTCTGGAGTGACAAATCACGCTTCTCTGTCTGGCAATCCGATGGACGTATCTGGGTTTGGCGGTTGCTAGGAGAACGGTACTTGCCTGACTGCATTGCGCCAAACGTAAAGTTTGGTGGAGGGGGGATTATGGTGTGGGTTTGTTTTTCAGGGATTGGGCTTGGCCCCTTAGTTCCAGTGAAGGGAACTCTTAAGGCATCAGCATACCAAGACATTTTGGACAATTTCATGCTCCCAACTTTGTGGGAACAGTTTGGGGATGGCCCCTTCCTGTTCCAACATGACTGTGCACCAGTGCACAAAGCAAGCTCCATAAAGACATGGATGAGCGAGTTTGGGGTGCAGATCTTTTCTGGCCTGCATAGAGTCCTGACCTCAACCCAATAGAAGACCTTTGGGATGAATTAGAGCGGAGACTCTGAGCCCGGTCTTCTCGTCCAACATCAGTACCTGACCTCACAAATACGCTTCTGGAAGAACGGTCAAACATTCCCATACACACTCCTAAACCTTGTGGACGCCTTCCCTGAAGAGTTGAAGCTATTATAGCGTCAAAGGGTGGGCCAACTTAATATTGAACATTTATGGACTAAGACTGGGATGCCATTAAAGTTCATGTGCTTGTAAAGGCAGGCGTCCCAATACTTTTGGTAATATAGTGTAGTTCTTAATAACATTGGCTGTATGTTTGGGGTCGTTGTCCTGCGGCTCAATACATTTGGGGCCAATCACACGCCTCCCTGATGGTATGGCATGGGCGATAAGTATCTGCTTGTATTTCTCTCTGGCCAAATCTCCAACTCCATTTCCAGAAATGCAGACAGAGACTTGCAAGGAACCTCCACTATGCTTCACTGTTGCCTCCAGACACTCATTATTGTACTGCTCTCCAGCCCTTCGGCGAACAAACTGCCTCCTGCTACAACCAAATATTTTACATTTTGACTCATCAGTCCAGAGCACCTGCTGCCATTTTTCTGCAGCCTTGCGGCCAAAAAGCCATACTTCTGAAGTGAAAACTAGGCTAAGCAACTCAAATATGCATGGAAACATAGGAACTTGAAATATTTGGCTGTAGCAGGAAGCAGTTTGTTCACTGAAGAGCGGTACAATAATGAGTGCCTGCAGGAACAGTGATGCATGGTGGAGGTTCCTTGCAAGTCTGGAACTGCATTTCTGCAAATGGAGTTGAAGATTTGGTCGGGATCAATGGTGTCCACAATGCTGAGAAATACAAGCAGATACCTTTCTGTCATGCCATCAGGGAGGCATGTGATTGGCCCCAAATTTATTCTGCAGCAGGACAACGACTCCAAACATACATCCAATTTCATTGAGAACTATCTCCAGTGTAAAGAAGAACAAGAGAGTCCTGGAAGTGATTGTTTGCCCCCCCCCAAAGCCCTGAGCTCAACATCGAGTCTGTCTGGGATTACATGTAGAGACAGGAAAGATTTGAGGCAACCTACAGACATAGAAGATCTGAGGTTAGTACTCCAAGACCTTTGGAACAGCCTACCTGTCAAGTTCCTTCAAAAACTGTACAAGTGTACCTAAAAGAATTGATGCTGTTTTGAAGGCAAAGGGTGGTGACACCAAATATTGATTTGGATTTCTCTTCTATTCATTTACTTTCCATTTTGTTCATTGATAAAAATAAACTAACACTTATTTCTGAAAGCATTATTACGTTACAGCATTTCTTCACACCTGCCTAAAACTTTTGCACAGTATATATTAGGGCTGCAACTAACGATTATTTTTACAATCGATTAGTTGGCCGATTTGTTTTCAACCAGATTAAAAAAGATTAAAAGAAAAAAAAATTAAAGGAGAACTATGAGGTTGAGTGAAAATCACTCACCTCATACTTCGAGCTGACGTGTGACAATGAAACTGTCATACTTCGGCTCAATAGATCGGGAAGTGAGCGAACGCATACTGACGCTCGCTCATTTCTCGATCATGTCCCTGCAGAGAGTCGTGACTGTCATTCACGGCTCCCTGCAGGGATTCCCCCCGCTCCGATCGTCCAGCTCTGACTGGTGGAACGGACGGGGGAGGGGGCGTGTAGAGCTGGCTCTGCCTCTAGATAGGCAGAGCCAGCTGTCACTCACGCAGCTGTGTGGATCCCGACAGTAATGTCGGCATCCGTCTCTGCTGCGGCGGTCTCAGTATACCGCAAGCTGTAGCTCACGGTATATTGAGCTTTGGGTTACTGGAGGGCACTAGCATATGTCCTCCCGTGAACCTTAGGAGAACTATAGGGACAAACACTTACCCCATAGTTCTCCTTTTAAATACCATCTTTATGTACAATGAAAGACACAAATGGTGTGTAACAATGTTTACTTCAGAATAAAACTGTATGCACATTTTTTGCAATCACACTAGAGCGCATTGTTTTGCGGTACCCGCATATTCCAGTGCGGGCTATCGCACTGTGGTCGGGAGGTGCGTTTGGGGTGCCATTGCAATGAACGGCACCACAACACACATCCTGCAGCATAATTGGACAAGCCGAAACCATAGATGGACAGATAGATGGAGACCAGTTTATAGTTAGCCATGAATATTGGTCCAAGAAGTATTGCTCTCACTCTGGTGCATGTGGCAATAACTATAGCAGAGTAAAATCAAGTCTCCGGCCTTGCAAAACAGGGCTGTGCTGCATGGCAGAGCTGTGTAAATCTCGGAAATGGATGGCGAGGAATGCTCTTATTTTGTTTGTATTGTCTCTTTGCCTGTTTTCAGCAGTAGGTGATTTTACAGGCATTTGCAGCAGATGCTTGTGGTTTTCTGTCTTACATTTGGGTCAAATTTTTAATAATGGACTGCTTTTCTTTTAGTAGCTCGACAGCTGAACCCTTACCGGAAGACGCCGATAATGTGGCTAAAGGAGATGCAGATACTCTATCAGAAGAGTCTTCAGTAGAATGCAGCATTGTTTCTTTTACTGTGAAGTTAGACACAGACTTGGTTGATACAGCAGATGAACAGTGTGGGGTCAGCAATTATTCTAGTAACTTTATTTCACATTGCACTTTGGAGACTTCAGATGACTCGGTGAAGCCTGAGCAGAGTTCTCCTGACATGGAGGTATCCAAGGATCTGGAAGTAGACTCTAAAGCGGGCACTGCTACTGAGCTGTTCAATTCCTTTCATTATTGGAGGACTCCCATCCAAGAGATTGATATTGATCTGGAATTACATCAGACAGAAGCAGAGAAGAACAGCCCTGAAAGGCCACTTGCCCAAAAGGTTTCATCCCCTGTATCTCCTAACATAGCCATGGCTACCAGAAAAGAGCTTGAAGAGATGATTGAAAACTTGGAGCCTCATACAGATGATCCAGATGTAAAAGGTAACTAGATTGTAGAAACAAAACTATAGTAGTGGTTCTTTACTGTCCAATTACAGTCAGAGGCAGTGAGGTGACCTAGCTGTATTGCTTAACCGCAGTAGAGAAACGTCTCATCCCCATCCTGGCTCTGCTATCTGGCACGGCTGCATAAATCATAGGATTGGCTGGACAGAAATACATTTCATTTGTTAGTTAAAACAGTTGTATGTGTTTCAGCTGTGTGTGTTTGTTTGTTTTTTTTAATTGTAGTTTAGGCTTAAGCTGCCTGTGCACCTAACGATTATTGTACGATAATCGTAAGGTGTATGGGCAGCGTGCGACCGCATTTACTGTAAGGTCGCACGACTTTTGTATTACGAGCACGCTAGAAAACCCGCCGAAAATCGTATGATTTTCGGCGGGTTGGTAGCGCGATCACAAGACCAAAGCCGCACGGGCCGAGGTACGGTTTGCGATGAACGCCAGTACGATCTGCCTGTCCAAGATGGGCAAGTCGTACGAAATTTTAATCACCTTGCAACCATCGCACAACGAAAGTCATGCAATGGTTGTAAGGTGTATGGGCAGCTTTAGATTTCTTGCTGTTTTAAAAAAAATGTATGTTTCCTTTAAAGAAGTAAGTTCCAACTACAGAATTTTAACTATCACAGCATTTACTTTTATTTGTGGTCGGTTTGGAATCTCATAACATTGCATATTAATTAAAAAGATATATAGTATATAACAATGACACATTTCCCACAGTACTTTACAGGGAACATTGAACTATTCACATCAATTTCTGCCCCTTAGGGGCTTACAGCCTAAATTTCTTGCCGTAGAGAGACAGTATGTTAACAGACTATAATAGGGGGTTATGGGAGTACGATACCTGAGTGAAATGAATACAAACTCCACACAGAGGTGAGGGGAAATCTTCCAATGGGGTCACCTGTTCTGAATTCCTCACTTTACACACTTTTTTATTTCTGTTGTATCTCTGAGACAGGAAGTGAGATCACACCAGTAGTACATAGACAGCATTCAATAAATCGACTGAGATTCAAATCCTTCCCTACTTCTATCGAAAAATCAAAAACAAGGGCTATAGATAAGCTTTAAAGCTTTGCTTCTGTGTATAATGGAAAAGTGATTCAGGTTTCTTCTAAAAGGGTCACATGCTCCTCTCCCCCGGTCTTGTCTAGACAGACATGTTAAATGGCCAGTGACCATCCTCCTGTACTTACAGACTCTTGTACAATCAAATTAAGGGCGCGTTCACACCAGTGTGCTGTGGTAACGCATTATAGTGGCTTTCAGAAGTATTCACCCCCTTTGTCATGATGGGTTTCCTTTTAGGCTCCATTCACATATTAGCGGTTTTTGTGCGTATTGGTATGCGCGGAAACACACAGAACATAATGCTTTCCAATGTGTGTTGTTCGCACTAGGATGGCGTCTACGCAGAACGAAAATGCGCGTCCTGCAAAAAAATTACAAGCGCGATCCTCTCGGCGGTCTCCGCGTATTCCGGCTACAGTAATAGCCGCAAATGTGTGGCATCCGCGTGTATGCTAACGTTTTCGTGCAGCGCAGAAAACTCTACCGCTATGTGTGAATGGAGCCTAAAGCTAAACTCCGGTCTGCTGTGGGAAAATAATTTCAATGTGGGAATGGATGATGGGAGTAGAAGTGTTCATGCCCTGGCTCTTTCCCTATAGGGTTCAACGGCTAGGACTCGGCTGTATTATACAATTTTCTAAAATTTGTTGTAAAATATTTTTAGGAATATTTCCACACACAATCTTTTTATTCTTTTATATTTACCCTTGAACAAATGTACTTATTAGAATACTTTCCAAGTTCCCAGGGCAGCTCTTACAGGTTGTTTAAGGTATGTGAGAATTGTTTTGGAGACATCGAAGCAATAAGTGGATCCTTTCAGTGTAAACAGTGGTTACTATTCATACACACCAACATAAAGCCTTGTTCACACCAAGCGCGTTCCAGGTGCAGAGCAGTTGCAGACCGGATCCAAACTGCGTCCAATGTATTCCAATGGTATTTTTCTGCTCCAGTTCACATCGCAGCGTTCAGTTCCAGAGCAGGTGAAAAAAACTGCAGCAAGCCCTATTTTACCTGCTCTGGAACGCATGCAAACACATCAAAAAGGCATGCAAATGCCTGGAACACACTGAAAGCCCATGTTAAACTAAAAAAAAAAAAAAATGTTTAACCAAAAACGCGGCACAACCCACTGCACTGCGTGTGCAGACACCTGAGCGAATCTGCTCTGCATTTGGTGTGAACAAGGCCTAAGCCAGTGAGTTCTTTAAATTCATGGTCCGTCATTGTAGGTTTTGTGTGTGTTTTAACCACTTTGTTTATTTGATGTACATTACAGAAGATAGAAATAGTTATTTGGGAAAACATACTCAAATAACCAAATGTTTATCAGAAACTGTCACACTGTATTGTTTTATTCACATTCCTTTTTTTTGTTTTTGTAAGTTGAATAATGTGCCTATATTTTTGTTTGCTACTTGTCTACCATTTCTGCAAGTTGCTATTCTCAAAATAGAGCTCCATTCAGTTTATATTAGTAACAATGCACTGTGTAAATGGATGCATACTTCTAGGACAATTGTTGAAGTACATGCAAGCATAGACAGTGATATACATTTTAGTAGCCAGTAAGTCCAATACAAGTGCTAGCAGGAAGAGCCGGAGAACACATGTTTCCATTTAACTCAAAAGAAAGGATGAAATGGTACAACCCCTGTAAGGAATTGGGTGTAAAGTGTAACTGATATGCAGGGGCCTTTCCTGTCCTGTTTCAATAAGATGCAAATGAACAGATGCACTTTTCAGTTGGCCATGCACACTTTGCATACAAACCAACCATTAAACTTAGCCCATGTACTGTAGGTGAGCATAATGTTAGCTGTTTTTTGTTGTTGTTGTTGTTGTTGGTTTGGGGGTCAGCACTAAAGTAACACTAAACTCGGGTGTTAAATCTTAAAAATACATTCAAGTACCCAAACTAATAACGGAACTGTACTTTATTTGTGTATCACTCAACTGTAGATCCTCAAATCATCTCTGAATTGGTGCTGACACTGTCCTTCCTTCTGGAGGGTGGCTACTTTTATCCCCCATGTTGCCTGTGTTGTAAAGTAGTCACCGCTCCAAGCTCACTCCCGTAATGGACTACAATCTCATGTTGAGTTTGCTAATTTATATTGAAATTAAAGTCCATCACAGGAGCGAGCTTGGAGCTGTGGAAAGTAGCCACCCTCCAGAAGGAAGGACAGTGTCGGCACAAATTCAGAGATGGTTTAAGGATCTGCAACCAAGTGATACAGAAATAAGGTGCAATATTGTTATTAGTTCAGGTACCTAAACACCTGAGTTTAGTGTCATTAAAAAAAAATTCCGTAATATTACAAATGGATCGAGTCGATGTAGCAGAATTGCAGTTTTATTTGACAGTTTCAGTTTAAGTATATTTGAAGGAATGTTTTTCTTTTATAAGCTTTGGATAGCGTGGAAAAGGGTTAGACCCTTTGTCAACCTTCTGTTGCTATCTGTGTGGCAGCTGGGGAGATTTACCTCTCTGGTCACTAGGACAAAAGGGAATACAACATTTTAGAATGGTCACTACAGCAGAAAGTGATGGGTAATGATCCAACTGGGGCAAGGGTTCCAGTGACCGTTATCGAAGATGGGAATCATCCCTCCCTTTAGGAAGACTTCCTGTAGCGTCTACAAGTCGTGAAGGAAGGAAATATCTCCAGCAGTACAGATACCACAAGAAATAAAACCTGATTAGGGGTTATACCCTTCTCTACTCTATCCAAAACCTCCAAAAAAAAAAAGTTTTTAGCTCTGCATAAATAAACGTAACTTTGCTTATCTGACACTGGTATTTGTATTTTGTTGTAGCACAAGTCGATGTCCTCACTGCTGCCCTTAAAGCATCAAGCCTAGAAACTCAGGAAGATACCAAATCCTCACACTTGAATCGGGAGGCTGGCTGTCGTAATAATCTGTTTGAGACTGGGAGAATATACTGCAGGATCTCCCGGGATGACTCCATTCCTTTAATTAGTGATTCTGTGGAGGTATCACTGCAGCTTTGCGTCATTTCACTTCTATTATTGCATGATAGGAAAACAAAAAAAGTTATCCAGAATGGTGAATTCCATATTGAGAGTTTATGTATAGCATTCAGCCTGACAACAGAGATTTTAGTAATTGCTGGAAAAACTGCATGAACAGACGGCATGCCTATGTCCATTTTTTCACTGTTTAAAAAAAAAACCTGCACTTGTTCTTATTTGCATCGGGTTCATGAACACAAATCAGTGGTTATGCCTGCCTCTATTTAGAGCAGTCACTAACTGCTCCTTATAGACCTCTGATAATGCGTGGATTGCCTACTCCTCTTGGCAATACCGTTTTACTAGTGACCTGTGTAAGGAACGTACCAATGGCTTTATTTTAAAAACTGCTCAAGAAACGGAGGAAAGTTGTAAGCACGCATTTTGAGCCTTGGCGCTTTTCTCCTTGCCTATTTCTTTCACAAAATGTTTGAGTATTTTTTTCCATAGGTAGGAAACAATAACCAAGCGTATAGTACATATAGAGTAATATCTCCTTGCCTATTTCTATTAAATAACCCAGGAATTATTTTCCCCTGTTGGTCTGTGGAAATAAAGGCAAAGCCTGTTCTCTTGTAGACTATGAGGACTATGGAAACCCTGCTCTAGAGCCTGGGACGGCAGGCAGTTTGTGGGGGAATCAAATTGGATTCCAAAGGAGGGGTCATCATTGGTATCCTGTTTCTTGTAGTACAGATTTACTTCAAAAGATAGGCAGGTACATTTCTATGCAACGCTTGACTTTTATTTCGAAAGTTCAAGCTTAGCAGTGAAGGTTTTCATTCATCCAGGTCATGGTATATCTGTAAAAAATAAGTCAAGGTAACTGAACTTGGCACTTTTCCTGTATCACATCTCCCGCTATGCACAAACATGCGCCTGCGGAATGGACAGTGAGAACACAGCAGGACAGATGAGGTCATTACCGAACTCTCCTTTCCTTAGCATGTTGGTGATAAACTGGCAAAGCTCCTGTTCCTTCCTTCTAGTCTTTGTACTGCTGGACAGACCACGTCCTTCTTCTTTTTTTTTTTTTTTACTAGTTACTACAGTTTTAATAGTTACCTGGAATTTTATTCAAAAGTAATTTGACCCTATTCCTTTTCAGTGTATGCAATCAACTCTGCGCTATATACACAGCGATTCAGATTTGAGCAGTAGTAGCAGTTATAGCCCCGAAGAGGAGAAAAAATCCAAAGTTCAGGTAATACATTTTTTTATTTTTTATTTCATTCGGACCGATTTCTCCATTACCACTATAACACGGTAGCAAGACTGAGCCCTGTGTTTACGTTCCCAGGATGTTGTACCTCAGGCCTTATTGGATCAGTATTTATCCATGACTGATCCATCCCGCGCTCAGACTGTTGACACAGAGATTGCCAAACACTGCGCCTATAGCATTCCAGGAGTGGCTCTTACACTGGGCAGACAGAACTGGCATTGCCTCAGGGACACCTATGAGACACTTGCTGCAGACATGCAGGTAAATAAGTTTTGCTTCAGTTTTAATAAATCAGACTCCTGTTATATTAGCTTGTGATGTCTTTCCACCAGCCCTGTGCACACAACCATTAGTGTGCTCCTCTTGAACATTCTCTTTATACCCTGGAAACGATTCATGCATTCTGTACTAAGGTCTTTACTCTTATTTCTGTTGTCAGTGGAAAGTGCGAAGGACATTGGCATTTTCAATTCATGAACTGGCGTCAATACTTGGCGATTCCCTCACAGCTGCCGACTTGCTGCCAATCTTCAATGGATTTCTAAAAGATCTTGATGAAGTCAGGATAGGTGTCCTAAAGCATTTATATGACTTCTTGAAGGTATGTACATCTGACTTTTCTATTACTTTGGGTTTATTATGGAGAATAACTGTTCATTTTTAGGGTTTGTTCATATATTCAGGACATGTTAGTGATGTAGAAGTCTTAATTCACAAATCTTTATTACTAGGAGAATGATTTTTAGCTCTTTCAAATGTCACTGTGTAAAAACAAAATATACTATCCCTTTCTTTTTTTTTAAAGATGCGGAACCTTTTCCTGGTGGTAGAACTGTGTGATTTGGGTCTCATTTCTTATACTTTAAGTGCAGTTGACTAAACGCATACATATAGAACTGAGTCAGTTAGGCTTGCTTACGACAGAATAGTGTTTATATTTATTACATTTAAAACAAAATATATCCGTTCTAATGTTAATCTCCTGCATTTAGGTGGGCAGTTGTAGCAAAGCTGTGTTTCCTCTGTCCAGTTCAGAGAGTATAGTCACTTTTGTGTTCTTTGGATAAATAATGGTGCCCATGGATACTAGATTGGGGCCAGCAGGGTTCTAAACACTGTCTGACTCTTCACATGAGCCTATGTATTCACCGGCCAAGTGTAACACCTCATGAGGGGAGTACCGTAGACTGTATGACATGTTGGATTGCTGTTATCCCAAAGATTGTGATTTCTAGGCCTAAGATGTCTGTTAGGCCAGGAGATCCCCAACATTTGTTGTAACTTTAGGTAGGTTTTTCCTTTTAAAATGGTAACATATGCCAAATGCATATGGGAACCAAGAATGATTTCACTTGCTTTATCTTTATATATTTTACATAGGTGACCATTTTAAGACTGAAATATAAACATGTTTTCATTTGTTAGCTAGTCTGCTTATACTCTGACTTCTTTTTTTTTTTGTAGCTTCTCCAGCCCGACAAAAGAAGGGAATACCTCTATCAGCTTCAAGAATTCTTGGTTACAGATAACTGCCGCAACTGGCGATTCAGAGCAGAGCTAGCAGAGTATGTATTAAGTATACCGAGATGTTAATTGTTACTACGACTCTTTGTATTCATTGTTCAGCTTTCCTGTAATTTTTCTATATCTAATGTGTCGAATGGGGAGGGAGAGGTGTACTGATGATTCCTGAAGGCTGGATTTTCACACACTCGAGTCACCATAGGGACGGTCACTGGGACTGGAAGTGTGGGGATATTTCATAGACTCAAGAAATAGAAACGTGATTGAGGCCCTCACAAAAATTTTTTTTTTTTTGGGTGATGATACACTTTTTTTTTACAGGTTAATATAAATATCTAATTCTTAAATCCCATTCAAAGTGACCAGTTAGTTTTGTTCACCGTGCTTTTATTTTGTTGGATTAACATATTTGTTTCTGTTCTTTAGACAGGTGATTCTCCTACTTGAACTTTATAGTGCCAGGGATATTTATGACTACTTGCTGCCAATTGCTTTGAACCTCTGTGGGGACAAAGTATCGTCGGTACGCTGGATCTCCTTTAAACTGGTGAGTTCCTCCACAGTTGTTTTTCTGAGTGACAAGTTTGTGAATAATGGAGGACCATAATAGATCAGAAAAAGAACTTTACATTTCAGTGCATTATATTTATGCAATACAAAAATACATGCTCAAACTATTTTAGGGTTTTCTAAACAGGACTTTGCACACCTTTTTGTTTTGCTGCACCATGAATGTATTTAGTAGATTTAAATGAAATGTTCTATTGAGCTTTAATAGTTTCCACCTTTTAACACTGTCCTAGTACAGCAGGGTCTCCATTTCCATACATCTTGGTGATCCTGGTGTTGTATTGCGACATACTGATTTATTCCTCCATCAATGTATATGGTAGTAGGATACTCTATTGCTGACAACGTGATGTTAGTGGTGGACCCTTTCTTGCTATACAGAAAAGTTTAAATGGCTGTATACTTTTTTTTATATGATGGAAACCTTTTAAATATCAAGAAATTGCTTTTATACAGCATATTTGTCTGAATCTTTCTTCTTTTGCTTGGGGCCATTAGATATTAAAAAATTGCAAAAGTGATCACAAATTAAAATGTTTACGTATACACCAATTAGCCATTGCATTATGACCACTTGCCTAATATTGAGTAGGTTCTCCTTTTGCTGTCTAAACAGCCCTGACCCTTCAAGGCATGGACTCCTCCAGACCTCTGAAGGTATGCTGTGCTATCTGGCACCAAGCCATCAGTAGCAGGTCCTTTGAGTCCTTTAGGTTGCAAAGCAGGGCCTCCATGGATTGTATTTTGTTTTTCCAGCACATCCCACAGATGCTCGATTTGGTTTGAGATCTTAAAAATTTGGAGGTCAAGTCAACACCTGCAGCTTGTTGTTGTGTTCCTCAAACCATTCTTGCAGTGTGGCAGGACACATTATTTTGCTTAAATGGGCCACTGCCTCGGAATACAGTTTCCATATAGGGGTGTACTTTGTTAGCAACAAAGTTTAGGTAAGTAAAATCCACGTGAATGTCAGGACCCAAAGATTCCCAGCAGAACCTTGCCCAAAGCATCCCACTGCCTCCGCCGGTTTGCCTTCTTCCCATAGTGCATCCTGGTGCCATCTCTTCCCTAGGTAACTAACGCACACACACACCCAGCCATCCACATTACGTAAAAGAAAACGTGATTCCTCAGTGCAGGCCACCTTCTTCCATTGCACCGTGGTCCAGGTCTGATGCTCACATACCCATTGTAGTGGCATTTGGTAGTGCACATGGATCAGCATGGGCACCCTGACTGGTTTGCAGTTACAGATCACCATATGCAACAAACTGCGATGCTCTGTATGTTCAAACACCTTTCTAGCCGTGCCATTAACTTTTTTTAGCAATTTGCACTACAGTAGCCCTTGTATTGGATTGTACTACATTGGCCAGCCTTGGTCGCCCATGACCCTGTCGCCAGTTCACTGGTTTTCCTTCCTTGGACCACTTTTGGTAGTTCCTGACCATTGCAAACCGGGAACATACCACAAGGGCTGCCCTTTTGGAATTGCTCTGACCCAGCCATCTAGCTATTACAATTTGTCCCATGTCATAGTTGCTCAAATCCTCTCTTGCCCATCTTTCCTTCTGTGCATCACATCAACTTCAGGGACAAAATGTTCCCTTGCTGTCTTGTATATCCAGCCACTTCCAGGTGCCATTGTAATGAGATAATCAATGTTATTCACTTCACCTCTCATAATGTTATGGCTGAGAGGGGATAGATGGGAGAGAGGGAAATAAAGTGAGTGCCTGAAATCTGTCCAGCCGGGGAAACCCTAGAATAACAGGAAATGTTCTGTACAGCAATTGGAGTCCCTGCCCTCTTGCATTTATTATGATTGTATTTTCTGCCTACACAGCAGTTTAGCAGAACAAACTAGTGAAAGAAATCTACCTTTTAAATCTCGGGCAATAAATGTTACCTTCATTGCCTCCTAAACGTCCTAACAAAGGAACTTTTTGTGGGTCGCCTCCACCCTAGCTCTTTTCATTAATCTCTTCCCCTAATAAGTAGTATATAAGAAAAAACGTGGAGGAAAAGGGTTTATGGAGAGACATCCTCGGCTCACTGCTCCGAATGGTACTCTCTCCAGTGGAGAGCGTACCATTCGGAGCAGTGAGCCGAGGACAGCACACCGCTATACAACTTGGACCAAAATTAGGTCACTGCTCCGAGTGGGGTTCTATTTGGCTCTCTGAAGCTGCCCAGGACATCCCTCCCTTTGAGGTCCTGGGAGAGATGATGGACGGTATGTGATGGATAGGCTGAAGCTAGCCACCCACTCCATTCCTGTCCTCATCACCTCTATCCACCTCCAGGCACTCCTTACAGATTAGTCTGATCCCCTGATGAAGCCTAAGTGCGAAACGCGTAGGGAACTAATCATGTTGGAAAGAAATATCTGAAATACAGCTTGAAGAACACACCAATGAATTGATTACGTTGAACGAATCATGGCCGTTAGGCTTTTGGATTTTATCAATGAATGTATGTATGTTGGGCTAGTCAATGACGAGGGATGAATTATGTTGGTCTAAATTGGAATATTGCATCCATGTATGTATTTAATAATGTTATTTATGAGTTGTATCAGCTACTTTGACCAAGCAAATGTTTTTATTGAAATGAATTTATGTACAATACAATAAATTTAATATAATTTTACGCATGGTCTACTATGTCTCTCCATAAACCCTTTTCCTCCACATTTTTTCTTATAACTCCTAAACGTCCTATCGGGTGTTTTAATGCTGTTGCTAGCATCCAAGTAGACCTAATCTAAGGAAGATGTGTTCTTTCAGCAACCTTTCTTCTTCTAGTCTAATAAAGCCAACATATACTGTATATAGCATGTTGATTATTACCATAGAGAAACCCTGCCAAACCAACACAGTTGTTTGTTCATGTCTGTGTGTTAATGCATACTCTCTGAAATTGCAATTTAAAAATTGTGTTTGCATGTATACTGGCTAATCTTTTACCTTTCGCAAGAGAAGGGTGGATCTACTATCTGAGATGTAATCATTCCCTGTTGTGTAAGAGGTCATGTATAGTATTCCTCTTTGGTCCTCCCTCTCTTCTGCTCTATCATCCCTTGTTTTAGAAAATGCATTTGTCTACCAAATGAGAAGGGAGAACACGGGGCAAGACTTGGAATGAGCTACATGTTCTGTGCACTGATGGCCTCTGCCTCTTTAGGCCAATGTGAGAGCATAATGGCATACTAAGATGGAGTGTAAAGACTATAACCAGAGCAGCTAAAACCAAGTGATCATAGAGAATCCCAGGTTCTGTAATATGCTTTTACAGCAGCTCCGAGATCTACAAAAGCCATGTCACATAGTTTTGCAAGTGCTTATGGGTGAACGCTTTTAAACTTTTCAGATGTTTGCATTTTTTGGGCAGACATTTTTTGAAAAATCTGAAAGAATGCATTCTGTGTTCCATTTATTTTCTTTGTACACGTTAGATTGTCGGGAAGTACTGGCACCGCTTCTAATGAGGTGGCAGTTGTTGAATATTGCATGTGTTTGGCTTTGCAGGTCAGTGAAATGGTGAAGAAGTTGTACTTGGATCCTAATACAGAGTTGGCTTTGGATGTCATGAATAAACTTGTAGAGCAGTTTTGCCAGAGCTCAAAATGGTCGGGAAGGCAGACATTTGTGTTCATTTGCCAGGTTGGTTTTTGATGTTCATCTGAAACAGAGATTCTAAAACTTTCCTTTTGTAATTTGATAGTTCTCACTTGCATAAAAATTTTATAATTTGTCTGTCTGTCAATCATCATTTACCTTTAAAGTGTGATTATTATAAAGTGGAATTTTCTGCTGTGCAATGAACACTTGGTTAAAGAAGTAAAATACCTAGGGTGTAACTTATTCTGCTTAATGTTACGATCCTTTGCATTAAAACATTTAAGCTTAAAGGAGAACTATGAGGTTAAGGCTTTTCCCCATAGTTCTCCTTAGTGTAACGGGAGGACACAAACTAGTGTCCCGTCACTCTAGGCTCAGTATACCGCAAGCTGCTGCTCGCGGTATACTGAGACGCCGCAGCTAAAGCGGATCCCGACAATTGTGCCGGGATACGCCCAGCTGCGTGACTGACAGCTGGCTCTGCCTATCTAGAGGCAGAGCCAGCTGTACCTGCCCCGTCCGTTCCGCCGGTCAGAGCTGGCGGATCGGAGGGGGGAATCCAGACGCTCCCCTGTCACAGCAGAGAACAGTGACCGGATCGAGAGGTGAGCGAACGCCGGTATGTGTTCGCTCACCTCCCGATCTACTGAGCCGACCTGTGACAGTCTCATTGTCACAGGTCGGCTAGAACTATGAGGTGAGTGGAATCACTCACCTCATAGTTCTCCTTTTAATAGAAGGCAACTCTCTTGTGTTAGGATACATTCAGTATAGCATAGTGAAGAGCATTTTCATTACGGAGTCTTTTTTGCTATTTCTAAGAATCTAATTTGTTTCCAAATTTACTAAAAGCTTTTGTTATATTGTTCGGCTGAATTAACTGCAAATAGTTTGTTTTTTATTTTTTTTATTTGATGCTTTGCTGTACTTGCAGTGTAAAAGTCAATCTTCAAACGTTAAGGGTTATTGCTGCTTGAACTTGACCTTCAGGCAAATGGCTGAATACAAAAATGCAATACATTAAAAGGATGCAAGTTTTTTCCTACCAAATAATTTTTTAATTCTGCTCCTCCATTCCTGAGATTTAGACCGCCCTATTACACAGCACAGCCAGGCAGATTTTGCCACATTCTCTGACCGTTAAAAATTCTGAAAAAGGAGTGATATTTCAGCCGGCTGATGAGGTCCATTCCTATGATGAATCTGTTCTCTCTATCTGATTGTTATATTGCACAATTATTACCGAGGTAGTGACTACCGAGATTTACAATTCTTTCACAGTAGAATCTGAACTTAGTAACTTCTTCACGTCCTATAGAGCACACATATTCCATTTTATTTATATTTGTCGAGACCGAGCGCAACTCACTTGCGATATAATAAGTTCACTCACACACATAGTTGCGGCTGGTCGAATTAATTATTTAGTTATTTAGTTTTCACACCTAGCGCAGTGATTCTTGTATTACTGTTCTCTCTATCAGTCAGCATATTCTGATTGGTACATTTGCTCGTATGTAGCACACCTAATTGGCGCTCAGTCCTGTCCCTCCCGCTCCCAGTCTTAATGCTGCTGTATAGGGTATTGCAAAAGGCTGATGAAAAGTTAAATTGAGGCGCTTTAGCTAAAAAACTGTGATTTTATAGCTGCCTGGCATTCGACTTTAAAAAGCAAACGGAAGCCAAAATTGTATTTTTGTAGTGTGGGGTTTTTATTGCAGTTTGTGCTCTCACTTTCATTAAAAAAAAGGCTTATTGTGTGGTTTTTGATGGAGAACGTTGGTGCCTCTCTGGACCACTTCATCAAAGATGTCATTGACGGAAACCACTCTTTTGCCAGCAAAAGAAACATAAAGCCTCAGTTTGGAAAATCTGCTTCTAAAGCTAAAAAGAGTTCCTTTGGTTCTCCAAGGCCTTAAAACCTAAATCTAAATCGGGCCCAGTTCCATTGCAAATCTTGGACCCCTAAATCTTTCAAACCTGCAGGGAAGTCATCCTCACAATAAAGGGACACCCCCTACCTTTCAAAGTGGGGGAGATGTCTGCTAGCCTTTGCAACCCCTTGAGCCGTACATATCTTGGCTGCATGGGTAGAATACATTGTATCAATGTTCCAGTCTCTCCACAAAGACTAAAAGACCTCCTTGCTGCTTTGGCAGAACTCTCAAGGAGTCATTGTCTTAAATCCAGAAGAGGAAAGACTTAAAAGTTTCTAATCCATTAGAAAGCACTCAAAGTTTTGGTGTGATTTGCACACATTTCACATGGAACTCACCAGGTCAGTCATAACAACCCTCCATCAGGAATACTTTCTAACCTCTGTAGACATCATGGAAGCATGCTTGAATGACCCCATTTTTTTCAGCAGATCAATACCTGCATTTTCCTGTTGATACTCAACACTACCAGTTTTTAGCCCTCCCATTTATTTTGTCTTGTTTCTCAAGAGTTCAGCAAGGTTCTGGCCCCTGTGCTATCCTTACAATGCTCATAGGGCATTCCCATAATGGGAACCTACTTAAGAGAACAGTCGGCTTAAACTCTGTCACTCAATACTTAACAAACTGTTCCAGAAACAAACCATTGCAACTCAACGTTCTGGTTGAATGGGACAAGAAGGCACAATCACTGGAAAATCGCATGCACCTGACACCCAAGACCAGGCTATCTCTGCACTGGTGGCTCAGGAGTCCAGTCCTGGAATCGGGGAAATACTTTCTCCTGATAACTTAGAAGGATATGAGGACAGATGCCAGACAGCTGGGGAGGAGACCTGGACACCCTATCGGTGCAGGGAAGCCTGAAGAATCTAATCTCAATCAACATTTTGGAAATGTGAGTGATTCGGTTGTCCCTTCAACACAGGTTCTCTCAACTTCCATCCAACCTAGTTTCAGTCGGACAGTGCCACACCAGTGGCATACATCCATTCAGGGAGGCCAGTCAGGGGGGGTACCAGAAGTCTTGCAGCTCAGAGAGAGGTGGCACAGCTTCTGTTTTTGATAAAACGTCTTGTTCCAGCTTTGTCCACATTCTAGGTGTGGGCAGGCAGACTTTTTTTTTTCAGCCAGTAACACCTAGACCCAGGGATATAGCCTTGACACCCAGAGGTTTTTCAAAACTTGTAGGGTGACAGAGTGTGAAATATATATATATATATATCCCTTGCTCCTAGGGCACTGACTAATAGACAAATGAGGAGCTAAATAACCTCCAGCATGGCATTCATTATGAATAATTTAATCTGCTAGTATGTCATTGCCTGTTCTTAATATCTACTGAATCAGAGTAGGTGATAATCTACAGTACATCTTAATGTCCTTGTTATATGTGGTTGACTGAGTGGGAAGGGTAGTCCTAACAATGATGGATTTTCACTGATGTATTGCTACTATAGTATTTCTTCTGTGTTTTCCCTTAGGCTCTCATTGAAGATGACTGCCTTCCTATGGATCAATTTGCTATGCATTTAATGCCTCATCTTCTGCAGCTTGCCTCTGACAGAGTACCAAATGTCAGAGTTCTCCTTGCAAAGACGTTAAAGCAAACACTGTTAGAGAAAGGTAAGCTAGGAATTCCTTATTTAGCATTTTAGAAGATTTATAATGATATACTTAAAGTGGACCATTACCTCCTTTCTCTAAAAATTACCTCAGCATAGAGCTCTGCATGCTGATTGCTTTTACCTACCATTACAGGGTTTCCACCTCCTGGTCCTTTTAGGCATTTACAAGGACTGGTACATGCCAAAAACAGCAATTTCTATAGGTCTGCTCAATATAAGTAGCACCTGACATTCCATGCTCCAGTATTGGCGCAAATCTGAGGTAATCCACTGGGCCCTTCTGAATATTTGTTTTTTTCCTGCACCTTGCTAGCCTTCCATAAACAACCCCTCTCGCTGCAGTGCTGAATTGCACTGTATTTGGCATACTTGCGCTTTATTAAACAGCTCTATAGAGATTTTGAAGCTTGTGTTGTATGCCGATTTGGTATGTAATCTTCAATTCACCAATCTTCAGTAGATACAGGAGAGCCGTATTTCCTTATAGTTATAGTGTATATTGGGTTATACTGCCACTACAAGAGGATTGGATACTGCCAAACAAAAAAATGTAGGTCCAGCCCAGGGTATAACCCCTCCTACCAGCATGCCTCAATTTTTTTACTAGTGTCCTAAAAAGGATGGACATCAAAACTAGCCTTTGAATTTTTCTGGCTACTTTTCTTCTTCAATCAAGATTCATCTACATTGATTGCTGCTTGTGGGTTTATCCACTGTCTTGACACTATCCAGTCATTTTCGGCTTGGCTTTTGGAGTGTATAGCAACTGGACTGGACTTTGTGAGTAGGCTATTTTGGCCAGGCATTGGGTGTGCCCTCATTTGTTTTGGTCACTGTTCACCATTTTTCTCCAATTTCCTCTGGCTTTGCCATGGAAGGAATTAACACTGTGGGGGAAAGGTGCTGATGTCAGTGTCAAGGCTTTCAGGAAAAGTATGGTTTGGGGGGTCTTTTACAAACTACAGGCAGCAGATGGAAGAAAAAAAAAAGTGAAAAATTGCAAAAATAGTCTGGCCAGCTTGAGGTCAAAAGTGGAACGCAGGGCTTTGCAGCGTTCGTATTAATTGGACAATGCCGCCAGCGCTATGCTTTGCAACCGTTATCGGGGGGAGTCGGCGGCAGGGCTGGGTGTTGCGTATCAGTGTTGCTTCGGTAACAAATGCAGAGTTTCATGTTCCAGAAATCTGTGGGGTGGGAAACTGGCAAGTAGATTTTCCTCAGCAGATGTCTGGACTCGGGAATGATCTCTGTGTGAAGGTGTTCCAGGACATATGCCTGCATTGGAGGACTCCACATGTGGAGTGGCTAGCATTTCAATTCATCAAGAAGCTGGAAAGATATTTCATCAAGACGCAGAACCTGATGACAGATGCCCTTGTGGTGCCTTTTGGAATCAGTACTCGCTCATCTGGGCTTTTTCTCTGCTGCAGCTTTTACCTCGTCTGGTTTAAATGATCATCGCTGATGGCATTCCAATCATTCTCATAACTCCAGATTGGCCTTGTACACTGTGTGCACAATTGTTAGGCAAGTTGTATTTTTGAGGATTCATTTCATTTTTGAACAACTACAGTGCTCTTGGTCAATCCAAAATGTTAATAAACCTGAATATTTAAGAAAGTAAAAGTGAGGTTTTGGCTTTCTTAGGAGAATATCTATGTGTGCACAATTATTATGCAACTAAATGAAAAATTTCCAATCTCACTTTAACAGATGGAAATAAACAGCTCAAAATGTACAAATAAACATTTCTGACATTTTCAAAAACAAAATCGATGACCAATATAGCCCCTCCCCCTTCTTTTCAATAGCAGTCATAAGCCTTCCATCCATGGAGTCTGTCAGTTTCTTCATCTGTTGACAAACAACTTTTTGTGCAGCAGCAACCACAGCCTCCCAGACACTGTTCAGAGAGGTGTACTGTTTTTCTTCACCGTAAATCTCCTTTTTTAGAAGAGCCCACAAGTTCTCAATACGGTTTAGATCAGGTGAGGAAGGGGGCCATGTCATTATTCTTTACTGGCTACCCACGCAGTGGAGTACTTTGATGCATGCGATGGAGCATTGTCCTGCATACATATCATGGTCTGCTTGAAAGATGCAGACTTTTTCCTGTGCCACTGCTTGAAGAAAGTGTCTTCTAAAAACTGGTCCAACTAGCAAATCTTTAATAATACCAGCCCACCAGTACCCCACCTCCACCTTCCTGGCGTCTGAGTTGAAGTGGAGCTCTGCGCCTGTTACTGATCCAACCACGGGCCCATCCATCTGGTCTGCCAAGAGTCACTCATCTCATCAGTCCATAAAACCTTTGAATAATCTGTCTTCAGATATTTCTTGGCCCAGTCTTGACGCTTCAACTTATGTGTCTTGTTCAGTGGCGCCCGGATTTCAGCCTCCCTTATCTTGGCCATGTCTCTGAGCACTGAACACCTTCTGGGCACTCCATGTAGGTTGCAGTTCTGGAATATGACAGCACTGGAGGATAATGGGTTCCTGGTAGCTTCACGTTTCATTCTTCTCAAATCTTTGCCAGTTAATTTGCATCTTTTTTTTTTCTCAACACGTTTCTTACGACCCTGTTGACTATTTCCAACAAAACATTTGATGGTTCTGTCATCACTCCCCAATATCTTAGCAATTTCAAGAGTGCTGCATCCCTCAAAGACTTTTTACAATTTTTGATAGAGGTGCACCGAAATGTACATTTCAAAACAAAACCGAAATAAAAAATTGTCAGACCGAAACCGAAAATGCTTTTTATTTTAATTTTTTAAAATATTTTATTTTTGTATTTCTTTTTTTATTAAATATTTTTATTAACTTTACTTTTAGGGGCTTTGGGGAAATATTAGGGGTCTAAACAGACCCCCTAATATTTCCCTTTAAAAATAGAAAAAGTCTTCAATCTCTTTCTGCAGCCCCTGTTATCAATGATCAGGAATCCTCTGAGTGTTCCTGTTCATTCATAACATGAGAACATTGTGTGCTTACGATAACTAGAATCATGAATGGTTCGATCCTGACGCGCTGTCACAGGAGGCTGAGCTCTCGATCCTGACGCGCTGTCACAGGAGGCTGAGCTCTCGATCCTGACGCGCTGTCACAGGAGGCTGAGCTCTCGATCCTGACGCGCTGTCACAGGAGGCTGAGCGAGCGGTGCAGGGAGGAGAGATCCGCCTCCTGTGACAGCGCTGGCTGTCTCCACCCACACACCGCTCTGCTGGACTGTGACAGGAGGCTGAGCGATGTAGGAGGAGAGACGCTGGCCGCTCACAGCGTTTGGCCGGCTTCACTTTCTCTTCTCCCCGCTGGGACACAGAGCAGCACCCAGCATTTAGCCAAAAGTGCCATTTTCGGCCGATATATCGGTGCATCCCTATTTTTTTTTACTTTTCAGAGTCCGTTAAATCTCTTTTTTAGCCTATTTTGCCTGAGAAATTTTGAGGCAAGCTGATTCCTTGTTTATTTCAGAAGGTTTTAAGAGGTCATCCAGCTTCCAGATCCGTTATTTCTGAGTGGTTTCTACAGGTTACTGTGCAGGCCTAATGAGTTGCAATGTACCTCCCTTTCCCGGTAAAGCCACCTCCACTATGGTGGTGAGTGGTTCTTGGGCTTTTCATCATCAGGCCTCCCGTGTCTCAGATCTGGAAGGCTGCAACCTGTTTGTATACAATCTCTAAGCTCTACAAGGTTGATGCGTGTACTGCCACAGTGCTAGGTTCAGTTGAAAGGTACTTCAAGCGGCTATTCAGTGACTTTGGTTTCCCTTTTTGTTGTGCTGGTTGTGTGTTTGGGTGTGCCCACTCCTCAGTTTGGACTCCTTTTGAAGAAGAACTCTGGGCAGAATTCACCGTAAACCTTGCAGTTGGGCTACCCCCGCATTGAAAGGGTTAAGTGCTCTTTTTTTGTCTAGTGACAAAAATAAAAAGTGTTATACTAGCCTGACCCTTGCAGCCGGCTGGCTGTTAGACTGGTCCCTTCAGCCTATCTCCTCCTCTCCAGAGACGGAATGTCCCTTGGCATCCTTATGTTCTATACATTGTGTAGGACATGGCTCACAGGTCCTTAGACGAAAACAAGCATTTAACCCTTGCAGTGGGGCCATCCCTGCATTGCAAGGGTTAAGCATAATTCTGCTTGGAGTTATTCTTCAAATGTCCCCAAGTTGCTTTCTAAGCCACTTCCCTCAATGGAAGGTAAAAATAGGATACCGTCAAATCATTTTTTGGGAGTCCATTGAGGCTCACTCTCTTTATATCCCATCATTCTCTTGGACTGCCTGATATGTTTTACAAATGTAGATTTGTTTGTCCCGAGTCATGCAGATCGTTTGATATCGTTTTATGTTTGTCTATTATTTGCTGTGAGACGCAATTATAAACTCCGATCTGTTTTTCAATGTTCTGTCTTTTTCTTTGCAGAATACTTTTTGACTGCTGCAAATTCACATCAGGAAGCTGTGGAGCAGACAATTGTAGCTTTACAGATGGATTACGATAATGATGTCAAGTATTTTGCCAGCATACACCCTGCTAACACCAAACTTGCTGATGATGCCGTGAGCACCGCATCTTCCACCTACTAACAAAGGCCTCCTAGAACACTAACCCCAGACAGTGTTGTCTGCGGCCTTTTCTACATACAGTAGGGAGGAGGAACCACAAACTCTCAGAGGATTGCCACCAAAGCCTTAAAATCTTCTGTCTTCCTGAGATGTCAAGAAACTTGGACTCTGACGAGTAACTTCTGTCTACTAGAGGGGAAGATTGTAGTCTACATTGCCATGATCTATCCCAGATGTTCACTCCCTACATCTTTCACTGCAGGAGCATATGGAGGACTGCTGTGCCATAACACATTTTCTTATGCCGGTGCCCATATTCTGAATGGGTAGTAAAGTGGCTCGTCTTATGCAGTAGCACTGTTTTATTACCCGCGCCCTACAGTGAATTGTCTCCATAACACTTCCTTATCGTTGTAGAGAATTTCCAGTATTAATTGCAAAAGGAATTTTTATTAAAAAACGTATTAGAAATGGAGAACATTCCTTTTTTTCTTTCTTAATGGCTCCCTGCTAACACTACATTAGAATGATTTTAATCCTTAAATGCAGCATATTGCTGTACTTAGGCAGGCAACATTGCTGTTAAGTACCTCTGTTCTAATTCGTTTTCATGCTGGTCATGGCCTGAAGAAAATGCGTTAGTTCATGTACTTCAAGTCAAGTTTCTTTTTTTAACTTGAAAATGATCAGCTGTGAGGTGCATCACTATTGGTCTTCATATAAAATGTACATATCTGCCTGTGCTCACTGGAGTACTGGGAGTCTTTAATCATGCTGTTTAAAGCTCTGTTGTAATACAAGTTTATTTGCTTGTCCGAATAAAATTTATTAATACGTTTCAAGAAATCTTTCAGCCTCTTATATAAATACTGAACATACATTTATAAGTGTGTGTGTGTATACAGTCACGGCCAAATATACAAATGCAGCCCTGCATTTGTCAGATAATGCAGCACTTTGCGCAGAAAATTGTTGCAATTCCAAATGTTTCGCCATTCTCATGTTCATTTCTTTTGTTTGTATTAGTCTGACACATTCCACGCAATACTTCAAAAGTGGACTGGACATGTCAGGGGCATCACCCTAATTATCTTCCACCCCAAGCCACTGTTCCAATATGTTGACTACACCAAATGCTAGAGTCGCCTACTCTACCATGCCAAGGTCAATATCGGTCACTATTCACATGTCGATGATATCAAAAGGCCAGACTTGCATGTTTTACCTGTGACAAACGGAGTCACTGCCCCATATAGCAAACATACCAAAGACTAGGCCAGATAGGCAGAGATGCATTGTGCACATGTGAAGTCATATCAAAGGCCTGAAGCACCTGCTTCACCTATGACAGACATATATGCTGCAGTACTGCTCAAAAGGTAAAGCATGTCGAAAGGTAGACTTGGCTGTTCTGGTTTGGTAGGAAGGAAACTGAATTACTCCCCACACGCCAATCATAGCAAAAGGAATTATCTCCTTTTGCCTGTGACACACTTGCCACTGCTTAAAGTGACATTAAAGTCAAATTTGTTTTCCCTCCCCCCAATGTTAATGTCAGCACTTACCTTAAATGATGTCTCTTATTCCGATCTTCTTTCCTGATGTTTTCATCTGTCCCTCCAGCAGTGCGGCGGCTCTCCGATCCAGCGCTGACTCCTCTCTGCTTGCAGGCACTTCCGATCCAGCGGTGTCTGCATGTGGATGCACGCGTCCATAGACTTACCTTGCGTCTCTGCTCGTCTCTCGGCCGAGAATCCGAACTGCGCATGCGCCAGCCCCAAGATCCTTTGCGGCCGCACGAGCAGTTCCGGATTCTCGGCGCGGGAGCACGCAGCGATAATGGGGTAAGTTTAAACCGCTGTTAAATCGTTTTTTGCCAGCAGTAGATATAGGCAAAAAAAACGGAGGCTTTAGAACCCCTTTAATATAAAATACATACACAGGGCTAAGACCTGTTTTGCTTGGCCAGGCTACTAGGTACATAATAGTCTTATCTAAGGACAGGAAAGGCTGGTTTGCTTTATAATTGACATACTGAGCTGCTGCTGGATGTCAATTGTATCAAAATTGCAGTAGAGCTTGCTGCTTCTATTATATAACATGCTTCAGTTGGCCTATATCAGGGATGTCCAAACTGCGGCCCTCCAGCTGTGGTGGAACTACGAATCCCATGATGCTTTGCAAGATTCTCAGCCACAGACATGACTCCCGGAGAGATGCATCATGGGATTTGTAGTTTCACCACAGCTGGAGTTTGGACATCCCTGGCCTATATGAACAAATACTGTATATGTAGGAGTACTAAACACCGCCAAAATTCAGTGTAAAATCAATTAGCTGGGGAAGTGTAGGGATATGCACACATATGGGACCTTGGCTTGCCATCATGGTCAGGCATCTAGAATTACAGCTCACCTTGCACCTTTGTGAAACATTGAAATCTGCCTTGAGCCCAATGCTTTGAACCTGCACCTCGTGCCTAGTGGTAAAGTGTTTTAATTAAGAAATGTACCTGCACACTGCAAGAAAGTAAAGGCAAAATGCTGACGTTACATTTCAGGAAGATGGTGGGTCCCGTCGTAAGGGCGGGGTCTAATTTGTGCTCGGCCACATATCCTAAATACTCACTACCTCTGTTTCTAGACAATCTTTTCATTCCTCTGCTCCCCATGCCTCCTCACCTTACTACTGCACGTCTCCTCTCCAAAATGTGATTCTGCACACGCAGGATTTGCCCCAAATAGTAGAGGCTTTCAGGAAAGCAGAACTTTTATTTTTGTAGAAGATGGCTCAGCTATCACAGATACTATTGTGTACATGTAGTAAAGGCTCGCTATTTTTTTTTTTTAAGAGGCCATCCCCTCATGTTTCCCACCTCAACTCTCAACTCTTTGCTTGCACACACTCCCACGCCAATGCAATGCCCATTGGATTTCACCACTGTTCCTGCACACTTTTTCCCCTCCCACTCTAACCACCATGTCTGCAAAAGCCCCCTCTATTTTCACCACCATGCTACCTGACTCCCTTTCTTCCCCATATGTTCTCACTCCCCCACGCTCTTACCTTTGTCTGCACAGGTGCCATACCAACCCCCACATACCGTAGGTTCAACATCTCACCTGCAACTTTCACTTGGGTACCCACACTTTCAAAACTGTACATGTTTGGCCCTCACCATAGCACATGTCCCCCTGAACTCCCCAGTGTGCCTACACCTCTC
>NW_017306275.1:4769467-4783514 GCF_000935625.1 Nanorana parkeri | reverse complement strand
AAATCACTACCACTGGGTCTGACCCCCACAACTGAACCTGGATGCCTAACACCCCATTTTGCTCTCACTTTTACCACTGCACCTGCCAAATGTAAAGCCACATTCTTTCACCATTGCAGCTGCCACCATCCTAAAACCCCGGCTCTGAGCATCTCAGCTGTCAACACTCCAATCACCCCCACCTTGCCCTTTCTCAAAAGGGCTAGTTCACACCAGGCCACCTCACTGCATTCTGGGGTGGGAGGGGGTGCGGTGGTGCATTGGAGTCAATGTTTTCTTTTAACAGTGGAGTCTTCTTGGATCTACTTACCTTGAGCCCACATGCACTCAAATAGTGACGGATGGTATAATCGGACACTGATGCATCTTGCCTTTGGAGTCCAGCTTGTATCTCTTTGGAAGTTTCCCGTGGCTCTTCATCTAACATGTGAACCATCCTTCTGTTCAGTCTGAGGTAAATTTTCCTGTTGTGGCCATGTCCAGGGCGGTTGGATACACTCCCATGGACCTTTAAGTATCTTAATAATTGTAGCCACAGGAACCTCACTCAAGCTGCTTGGAGATGGTCTTATAGTCTTTACCTTTCACATGCTGGTCTATCATTTTCTTAGCTCATTAGACTAGACAACTATCTCCTTATCTTTCTCTGGTCAATGCTCAGTGTGGTGCACACGATGACACCAAACAGCAGAATGTTCTCCATTTAAATATGCTGAATGATGGATGGAAGGCATATGTGACACTAATTCAGAAAATAGAATTAAAGGAGAACTATGGGGTTAGCGCTTTTCCCCATAGTTCTCCTTAGGGTAACGGGAGGACACAAACTAGCGTCCTCCCGTCACCCTAAGCTCAGTATACCGCGAGCTACAGCTCGCTGTATACTGAGACGCCGCAGCTGAAGCGGATCTCGACAATTATGTCTGGATCTGCCCAGCTGCGTGAGTGACAGCTGGCTCTGCCTAACTAGAGGCAGAGCCAGCTGTACCCGCCCCCTCCCGATCCGCCAGTCAGCGCTGGCGGAGCCGGGAGGGGGGGGGGAATCCAGCCCCTCCCGTTACGGCAGAGAGCCGTGACAGTATCGAGAGGTGAGCGAACGTCAGTATGTGTTCGCTCACCTCCCGATCTACTGAGCCGACCTGTGACAGTCTCATTGTCACAGGTTGGCTAGAACTATGAGGGGAGTGAAAAGCACTCACCTCATAGTTCTCCTTTAAATATCACTGACCCAATTATTTACAATATTTTCTAGGGGTACCAAAAATCTGTCCAGACCTTTTATATCTTTGTACAATAAGCAATACTTTATCTCTTTCACACTTTCTTTGCTTTATGACGTACAAAAGGCATGCATGAGATGATTTAATCACTTTTCAGGAGGAATGAAGCATTGTTTTCAACGAGTTATAAGGGTACCAACAAATTTGTCCACATCTGCACATGCCTTCTTTCTCCAACCACACTCCTAACAGCAGGTTGTGGCATCTTTATGCACTTCCAAAGCCATTTTATTAAACAGGCCGTTTACCTATCTGGATCATCTATTTCAGGGGTGGCCAAACTCCAGCCCCCCAGCTGTGGTGGAACTACAAATCCCATGAGGCATTGCAAGACTGACAGCCACAGACATGACTCCCGGAGAGAGATGCATCATGGGATTTGTAGTTTCACCACAGCTGGAGGGCCGAAGTTTGGCCACCCCTGATCTATTTCTACTACCAAATATTTTGAAAGATTAAAGGAAACTTGTACGATCAGAAACACAGGTTGTCCTCGCTATTCTCCCGAGACTTCTAGGTGCCTGGCCAGCTCCGGGCTCAATACTTCTTTAGTCCTTGCGCCATACGATAATACAGCTAGTGCAGTCAGAGGAAAATCAGAATACACAATATTTGGCCCAGGTCAGGGACTCCAAGGATTATTATGACCGGCAACTAGCATTTCCATAGGGAGATCTCCGCTAAGGCCAGACAATGTATTTTCTGAGTACATGTATCCACCTTCATTTCTTGGTCACTGATTTGGAATATCCAGTGTTAGGACACAGCTATATACTTGTTTCAGGTCAAGGAACCATAAAGTAGTAGGAAGAATAAGGGTGCATCTTCAAAGGCAAGTGAACTCATCCCATATTTCTGTCCAAAAGCCGGCACACATTTTATTAACCCTTGCAGTGGGGCTACCCCCACACTGCAAGGGTTAACTGCTGGTCTGTGTACAGTTTAAATTTTTTTTTTTATACTCACCCAAACCTCAGAGCCGGCCATCACAGAGCTCCCTGAATCCTGTCTTCTCCAATGCTGCAGCAATGGTATGTCCCTCGGCATCCTCACATCATACACGATGCCCTGCCCATTTCTCTCTGTGTATTACAGAACACCTCCACTCTATGGTATTAAGATGGGGAGAGGGTGACAATGCTTCTTCACCATGGAAACAGTAGTGTGTAAGCGTCTTAGGACAGGGAAAAAGAAAACCAATGCTGCTGCCGCCATCATCATATCTAATGACCAGTACACTACAATGTATAGAATGTTTGTTCTTGAGGTTAAATATACTTTAAGGTTGATGTATTGTCTGTCAAACCTCCGAGTAGGCATATATTCCAAGGGGTTTTGTACCCGAACTAATTGGACAAATAGATTTTCTAAAAAAAGGGAACACTAGCAGAGTTATTCACCTGAGGGTGAAGAGTTTGGGGAAGGCAGGAGAAGGGAACAATCCAGGACAACATAGATGAACTGGAAAGTGAGCTGAATTGGAGACTTTTTCCAAATCAGCTATATTGTCCTAGCTTGTTCACTTCTCATTGCTTTCTCCAAACTCTTCACCCTTGTGTGAATAACCCTGTACATTTTTTACATCTGTAAATTGCAATGTAATCAGTAGCAATGTAAAATAGGACTTTTGATTTACCTGTTAAATCCTTTTGTTGGAGTACAGTACAGGACGCAGGTCTGATCCGACTACTGGGTTATAAGCAGCCATCTCCTGGCTTCATTTTTTCAGCAAGCAATGGAAGTAATCACAGAAATTCCAAGAAAAGGAGTTTACAGGTAAATCAAAAACCATTTGCACCTTAACCACTTAAAGGCCATAGTGTTTCACCCCCTTCCTGGCCAGGCCATTTTTCAGTATTCAGCGCTGCGGTACTTTGACTGACGTTTATTCCGTCATGCAACACTTTACTGAAACGATTTTCATACCATTTTTGGGGACACATAGAGCTTTCTTTTGGTGGCTTTTATTCACCAATGGGGTTTTTATTTTTTACTATATAACAAAAAAAGTACCATAAATTTTGAAAAAAAACATGTTTCCCTATAAAATTTTATTAAACATTTATTTTTACCCCAATTTTTTGGTACAATATAAAAGACGGGGTCACGTCGGGTAAATAGACACTAAACATGTCAACCTTTAAAATTGCGCACGCCCGCAAAATCGCAGAAAACGACCGCAGCCAAAATTGGCCATAGGCGACGCTTTAAACGCTTTTACCGCTCATCAGTTTAGTGTTATCAGTGATTGATGGCCCTAGAATTATTGTTCTCACTGCGACGTTCGCGGCGATATGTAACATGTGCTGCATAAAGGGGGCGCAATCGTCGGTTTCGTACATAGGCGCACCCGACACATGTTTGCGTGTGTATGTGGGGGGCGGGGGACTTTAAAAAAATGTTTGCGTTATTTTTTTTTAGCTTCTTTATTTTTTTAATGCTGTAAGTTTTTGTTTTTTTTTTACTTAACTTTATTGCTATAACATAGGGGACTAAGGAATCCCCTATGTAATAGCCAGTTCACCAAACAGGTCCTCTTTATGGAGACATCAGGGGTCTCCAAGACCTCTGATGTCACCTAGGGACCCCCAGAGAAGCTGATGAAGCAGAGATCTGCTCCATCAGCTTCTCTCCGGTGTTCTGCACCGGAGAGTGACACTGAATGCAGGAAGTGATGTAATATACATCACTTCCTGCATTCGGGGACAGGAAGAGAGATCAAAGGGATGATCAAGTAATGATCTCCCTTTGATCTCCTGTTAGAGCGTCGCCGTGCCGGTCCCAGCCGCACCGGCCACAGCGGACATCGGATCACGGGACCGGCAGCGGCGACGGGACACAGGTGGGGGGGGGGCGCGCACACCCGCAGATCGTGCAAGCAATCGGGCGTCTCTAGAGACGCCTGATCGCTTGTATGTAAACAGCCATCGCTGGCTGTTTACATGCTAACAGTTTTCCCTCTCGCGTGCGGCGCTCAGCGCGCGCACGAGAGGGGGGGAGGGGCAGGACGTCTTAAGACGCCCACCCGCTCTGAGCAGACTTCCGTCCGGCCGTTCACAAACGGCCATGGACGGAAGGTGGTTAATCATACAGCACAGGATACAGGCTTAGTCTTAGACTACACCTGAGGGGTGGGCACACAGCAGCAAATACCAACAGGCCCACAGAACAAGGGATCAAGAACCTTCAACTCAGAGAGCTGCTTGAAGCACTTTGCGGCCACAGCTGGAATCAGAGGAAGCCTGAACACCATCCTGGCAAAACTGAGCAAATGTGAACACGGAGTACCACTTACGGTCTTCCAAATCTGGGGAACAGATGCTGAAAAGCTGAGAAGGCGCTAACACATATGGTAGAGTATGCCTAAATAGGGAAGGGATGAGCCCCATCTTTCAGTGTATAGGTTTGGATAATGACTTGTCTATTCCACCTGGCTAAGGTACAGTGAGAAGCAGGGAGCTTTGACGAAGGACAAAGAAGGAGTCCAACTGTCTAAAGGAAGCTATAGCTGAAAGGTAACAGGCACAACAACCAAACAGTAGAAGGAAAAGACTTTGAGATGCTTTGGGGCAGGACAGTGGGAAGAAGGACACTGTCCTGGTTGAGGTGAAAGGAAGATACCACCTTAGGAAGAAAGGAAATTTTAGGCCTCAGGACAACCTTATCCTTGTGCAATACCAGGAAGGGTTCTTTACATAAGGCCTCTAACTCAGAGACAACTTGCAGAAGTGACAGCAACCTTGCAAGTGAGATCAGCTCAGGGAATATCCTTGATAGGTTCATAGTGTGGCCTCTAGAGAGCCAACAGAACCAGGCTGAGATTGCACGACATCACAGGGGAGAGTACAGGAGGAGCTATGTGAGCTATGCCCTAAACAAAAGTTTTTACTAAGGGTGTTGGGAGGGTCTTCAGGGATAGGGCTCCACCCACTGATGGACCACCACCCTGGACCTGTATAGCACCCTGCAGCTGACAACTCATTGCACCACGTGCCAAGGATTCAGTGCCTGAAGCAACATTGCAGGCTGGCTGCGCATCTTCCATACAGTTGGGTACGAGTATGGTCCCCAAGGTTTAGCCAAGCTGCAAGGGGGGGCAATCACAGTGGCTATAGTGCAGTCAGAACCTTGATAGGAGAATCTACAGAGAAATGTCCACAGGTACAGAAGCCATTTACCACACTAAGTAGAGGGAAAAAATCCAGACCCTGAGGACACTAGCAAAAAAACAGCCTTGCTGGGAGTGGAAGGCTATAGTGGCTGTTCTAGCAACTCTGTTTGCCGGTGGCTGCATATAACCCAATCGTCAAAGACTAAGCCTGTGTCCTGTACAATTAAGAAAAGTTTTAGTTTTTCTAGTGGTCCTGCATAAAGCATTATTAATCCAAGAAAGACAAACAAGGTGTAGGTTTAAAATGGATTCTTTATTTACCCCGTTGCATGGTGCCTGAAATAGAATTATGTTCTAAGACCTACATAATGTTGGGAGAAATAAAAACACTGATAAGTGACATGATTTGATAGTTAATGCACTAAAATAGGCTGACATTAGTAAATACAAAATGCTCTTGTAACAGACGAAGGCAAATATTAACACTTCATTAATGCAAACAAGGAAAGGAAATATAACTAAAATTGGCAGTCTACACACGTGTACAGGTGGAGAGGGAGGGTTTGCATTTGTAGGGTTGTTCATTCCAGTTATAAAGTTACTTGCAGTAAGAATAATGGAAATTGCACCTGGAAGAAAGGATCTGCTCATTCACCAGCAGTGAATGGTACAAGCCAATCGTAGGCCAGCACTGCAAGCACTACACCACTTCACAAGGCTTTGCCCCAAGTTGTGCTGATTTATTTAAAAAAAAATATATATATATATATATATAAATCTGCTGCCCATAACAGCCAATCAGATGATCACTTTCAGATGAAGCAAGGCATCTTGGATGCTATGAACAACAGTTCTACCTTTGCACCAGTTTTCATATATTAACCCTATTATATTGCATCCGCCTAGCGCTGCACAGGTCCACCACAACAAAAGCTTTAAAATGGGATCGATAGTCCCTATAAAAATGCAAGGCCCATTTATTAAAGTTAAGGGGGAGAGAGTGAAGGATCATTACAGTTAAAGATCATTCTTATTGTTCCCGATGCCATCACTAGTGTCTTTCTGGACCCAAGGACATTTTTTCATCTTGGCTTTTAAAAAGAATAGTCTGATGAGCGTTGTGTTCATAAGCCATTTATGAAACATTCAGGAAGTCTCTGCAGAGTTTATACGCCTCCGAGAACTTGTAAAATGCCTCTGAGGGCTTCTAAGTGCCTGTTAATAGCGGCTTGGTACAAAGTAAATGCTTTGTAAGTACGTGTTGACTGGGGTGCACTTTAGATTAGTGTTTACACGTTAATGACCAAAAAATGCTTTTGTGTACTATGGTTGCTCATTTGTCAAGTCTCCTGCAACAGGAGAGGGGGTGGGCCTGTCATGGGGGAGCCAGGGACAGGAGCAGTATCACAGTATTAAAGCCTGCATGTGGCAAACATTTCGCTGTCTGCTTACGCACATTAAGCCCTTTGGCCCAATGTTCTCTTTTGGGCTGGGATCCAGAAGATGTACCAGCCGACCCCTTTGAGACCCTATATGTGCAGGCCCTAAAAGGGGTTTTCACAGTTTTCGGAAAATTATCTCACAATGTCCTAAAGTTAATCTGACCTGAGGAAAAGGTGAAGGGTTTCATTGCGGACTTCTTTCTGAAAATGCTAGCAGCCTGGCTGTCATTAATGCTAAATCACTGACCTGGGACAAGTATGCAGGTAAGAAAAGTCCTTCCCTGCATATCTTGGTCAGTGAACTCATTAAAACAAGAGGACCGGTACACAAGCCAGTTGACTAGCAGTTTCAGGACATGTCAGAAATGGCAGCCTCTGGGTTTCTCTCATGGCAGGTTTACTTTAATATGTCAAAAGGTTAAATTACACATCAAGTATATGGAAGACAATGTAACTTACAGCCGTATAACCCTGCTAGGCATTTATGAGAACAGCTGCACGCTGCATGAGACACGCTAGCCCTTGCACCCTCCTGAGACTGAAGACATTTTGTGCTACACTAAACTGCATCACAGCCGCTCCATGAAAACTGAGGGACGTCCATGGGAGGTGAGGTAAGAGAGTAGAAGTGATGCATTGTAAGCACGCTACACACCTGACTGTATGTTACAAATATGGTACTTTTAAAGCAACCTTCTTTGACCGGTCTTCAATTAACATGCAAATCAGCATTGCAAATCTACACAGAGATCAATGATCTCTTTTAAAGCTCCACCTGACCTTCATTTTGCAATGCTCAGGTGTGTCACTGCAGGCTATGAACCCAAAGTGTGTGCAATCTAAAGTACTAGAGACAGCTGGAACTAGAACACAAATCTATTGTACAAACCCAACCGCTAAGCAACCCTGTATATCCAAAGTGGGACTGGAATGTGATTTTATTGGCTCCAGCAATGTATTATCCAGCCCATATTTCTATTGCTGGAAGAGTTATAGAAACCATCTACAGTGAATATATAATACATTTTCACAGACTCTGTGCAAGCGACAAGACATGTAAGAATCATTAAGGAAAAGTAGCCAGATCGGGCACAAAGTGCCTCGTAATGTCGGGACAGCTTGTAATCTAGGTGCTAAAAAAGGAGGAATGATGTACATGAAAGAAAAGTTTGTGACCCTCTGGTAAAAGACACGTTAATGAAACCTGGACCAGCAACACGTGAATTGCTCATTGTTCATGCCTCTCCTACTGCATGAATGGACAGACTATATGTTGCCAGGTTCCAAGTGGCACTGATTCCAGGAAAATGTTGCACTGCTGGGGTACATGGCTGAAAAGTAACATAAAGGCATGATAAATGAACATATCTGGCTTACATCTATATCTTAGACAGGGAAGACCCATTCACAGATGAAAGTAAAATGTGAGCAATGTCACAGAGGGATCACCTACAGTAATCCCGAACCATGACAAATATCAGCTGCCTCAATCTCAAGTATCTTGACGCAAGGACTTTACTTGGAGTTAAAAAGGACGTTCACATACGTAGTCGAGACATTAGTAATATTAACATGTGACTAGCGAGTAAGCGCACGTTAGTCTACTAGGACAAGTGATATAGGCAGCATTCTACAGGCAAAAAAGACACACAAATATAGACACACAGCTGTTAATCAAAGTAGATGGCGGTGCCGCTGCAACCAAGCGACTTGAAATCAAAGCATAAAAAGCACAGAAACGTACAACTTCGGCCATCCATAGACATAAGACAGGGCTCGCCAGACCTCGATCTTTAATACAAAGAGGAGTATGAAAAATGTTCAATAAATAATTGACTTCATTTGTTTGCCAAATAAAAATGTGACGCTGCCAGATAAGATTGGAACTCTTTTTCTACATAAAGGAAACATCAAAAGTTGACCTCAGTTGTTTGATTATCTTAGGATGGCAAAAAAGGACACACCATCCTGCCAATGGAAACAGCTGAAAAATTCCAGTCCTGCTAAATCATTTCTTATCACCACAAAATGTGTTTCATATGTGGGAACGAGCTTTCTTCAAGTAGGTATATACTGGTAGAATGTCATACAAATAATCTCTTCAGAACATTGCAGAATGCCATTAGAGACTTGACAAATGTTGTTTGAAAATGGGTTGCTTTTATCATTCAATTCTGAAATGAATGGAGCTTCCCGAAAACCACATTTATTGTTAGGCCCCTTTCACATGGAAGTCCGATCAGGTCTGCTCGTCGGTTTTTCAAGCGGATCTGATTGGAAGCTCAATGTTACTCTATGGACAGCCGGATCTAAAGGGACATGAATCTATTTACATCAGATTGCCACCGACTCCGTCTAGGTCTGAAAAAATGGCACAGAGTTCCGTTTCGGCGGATCTGATCACGACAGATCGGAGACACATGTCTGCTTACATGCGACTCCTATCCTCCATCGCAAGTTCTACTGGCGTGTGGTCAGCTTAAGATGTTTGCCTCAGAATCGCCCGTATCATCTCACTGCTATCTTATGTCTATAGACACCATTAGGGATTTAATGATAGAAGCCAAATACTCTCCGGGGTGTGCTTGTCATACTCCGTTCAACTATCAAGATGATTGCACAGACCTGTGTGCTGAGCATTCACAAGTGGCAGAGAAGACAATCTGGGTGTCTTACTGATAAGGAACTGACAAAGTAAGTTTATGCAAAAGTGTCTTCACTGAAATACGTTATCATTCTATTAACTTTCCAAGTAATAGGAAACCTATACCTACGGAACAAAAATGCAGATTAGAAGTCAGAGGAAAGTCAGGCAGCTAGAGTTTCCAGACCAGGTTAGCAATGACAGCCTCCATATATCCCCAGACCAGGTTAGCAATGACAGCCTACATATAACCGCAGACCAGGTTAGCAATGACAGCCTACATATAACTGCAGACCAGGTTAGCAATGACAGCCTACATATAACCGCAGACCAGGTTAGCAATGACAGCCTGCATATAACCCCAGACCAGGTCTACCTTTAGTTAAATTTAGATAGATACTGGCATCTCAGGGTAGCTTCTTTTTGGTGCAGAAACCGGGAGCTTCTTGCATAGGATGGTCTGACACTTTTGGGGTTCACTTAGTGTTAGGGGTAAAAGACTGAGGGTTAGGATAAGTTGTAGGGGGCTAAGTGGTAGCCTAAATCTTACAGGTAAATGTTCCCTTTTTTTTTTTTAAAGTACAGCTAAAGATTAAAGCTAGGGTGCAGGGGTCCATTTCTGAATGTTTTCACACATGATTCACACAACTGTCACCCAGGATTGACATCCAATCAGAGAAAGGTGGGAAAGGTGTAGAAACATGTATAAATAGACCACTAAGTGTTTGGGGGAGGTAAAGTGTTAAAGTGTATGTCTGGGCACAATAAATAAAAAAACATGCTGTATATTTCTGCAATACATGCTCTTCACTTCCTGTAGAGAGATCCCCTCTGCTGCAATGAATCCCAGTCTATGCTATCAGTCCTGACTGAGGTCTCCCCTGTTACACTACAGAACACCTACCATCTATGTAATGAACACGAGGAAAGGAGGAGATGTGTAGTAATCCACAAGGGGAGACCTCAGGTCAGGACTGACAGGAATTTTAGTGCAGCAGAAGCAGCGCTGTCAGCCAACATTAGGAAGTTAGGAACTCACTCGAGTTTTTGGCAAGATTATCTGGTATTTTTCTGTACTTACAGAAGCAGCGTTGTCAGCCAACATTGGGGAGTAAGGAATTCACTGGAATTTTTGGCATGATCATTAGGTATGTTCCTGTACTTACAGTGTATTAATAGACAGAACACAGGGAAAAGTGCATGCATTACAGAGAATGAATAGCGAATATGGTTTTTTTGCATTTTGCAAAGACATACACTTTAAGGGTTAGACTAAGTTTTAGGTCGCAGGTGAGGGTTAGGTAGCCTGAAGGGTCAGGCGCTAAGAGGGACACGTCTTTTTTAAAGCCTGTTTTGTGGTGCTGAAAGTCCAAAACTGACAACTTCCGGGCACCAGGCAGTGAATGGCCAAGACTAGTTTACTACCTGTCCGGAACGCCTGCAGAACAAGACCTACCACTAGAAAGCCCCCTACTGCATGAAATGCCCAATAACAGACAACAGGCCGCACGACTTCCCGTTAGGTAACTTCTGCTGCTCTAGGTTTACTGATTCTCAAATATTCATATGCATTATTTAACCTCTATGGTTCTCTCCAATGAGGCTGAAATCAGCAGCCCACACACAATACTTGCCATTCATTTTGCATGTAACAATCATAGAAATCTACTATCCTTTGCAGGATTACATACAACATATAGTGAATGAAGCACAGTGACATTGTGCCATCACTTGCTTCATTCCATGACCTTGTACTTGACCTCAAACATATCTCAACGGTTCTATACACCCACACCAAACCTACACAAATGCTGCCTACACATCAGCATGACTAGAGAGCCCGTCTGACCCCAGAGGACCCATGTAAAGTCAATAGAATCAAAGTTTTTTTCGTAGTAGTCTCCAACTGGTGTATTCACAGCTACAACATCCCTGGTATAATGAAGAAGAAAAAAAAACCTACATATTTAAAGCTGCTCTGATGCAAAGACACTCAGGAATAAATAATAGCATTTTGTTGTGTCTGGTTACATTTTGGATAGTAAAAGTGTCACAAAAAAACAAAAACAAAAAAACACTATTTTCATTTCATTGCCACTTTTCCTTATTACATGTTCTGTGTTTGTTTTGTTGTTTTTTTTTTGTTTTTTAGAAAATTACATTCTCTTTTTTTTTTCCACCATTACTCTTGTACAAAATAATAAGTATTTATTCTGCTATGTCAGTATCCCGAGTCCAGGACAGCCAGAACCCACAAGGCGAGCAAACTCTTCCTCCATAAAGCGATGCATGTTTCATAGCGCTGCAATGGCCTGAAAGTGTTAATAAGGGGTAACGTCTTTAGTATGACTCTCAGATAAGCGTTTCTTTCCAATCTTTAATTGGAGAAGGTCTTACTTGCTCCTTTGTCTTGTCTTTAGGTGGTTTGGACTCAGAGGCAGTGTCCCTCTGCAGCTGGGGTCTGCTGACTGCCTTCCCTGGCTCCTCTTCCTCCTGCAGCTGTTCGGACGTCATGCGCTGCATCTGTAACAGCCTAAGTTGAACGCGCAGCTCAATGATGGCCTCTCTCTCTTCATGAATTGCCTGGTTCAAATGGTTGTTCTTAATCTAAACAAGAGGCAGTTATTTAGTAAAAATGTATTGGGTGCTACAAGAGCAAGATGTGGATGTACAGGGAATGTTAAACAGATAGGTGGCTTTGTACATAACTTCTCTTTCTATCCTTGTTATGGACAAGACTAAAAAATAGAGGTGCACTGAAATAGAAATTTCAAAACCAAAATAATGAAATTGTCAGACTGAAACCGAAAATGTTTTAGGGGCTTTGGGGAAATATTAGGAGTCTAAACAGACCCCTGATATTTCCCTTTTAAAATAGAAAAAGAGATTGGAACAGTGTCCTCAGAGACACACAGAGCCCTCGATCTCTTTTTCTGTGTCCCCTATTATCAATGAACAGGAATCCTCTATGAGTCTTCCTGTTCATTGATAACATGAGGACATAGTATGTTTACTATAACCACAATCATGAATGAACAGGAGGTGATGTAGATCACTTCCCATTCATTCATAATTGAGGATATAGTCAACATGCCATATCCTCAATTATCTACAAACACTCAGCGATCACTGATCGCTGAGTGTTTGCACTCGCTCTACTTTCTGACACGCTGTCACAGGAGGCTGAGCGGGCGGAGCAGGGAGGAGAGCTCAGCCTCCTGTGACAGTGCTGTCTCCGCCCACACACCACCCTGCCAGACTGTGATAGGAGGCTGAGCGGTGTAGGAGGAGAGACATCGGCCGCTCACAGCGCTCTCCTCCCGCAGCGCTCGGCCGGCTGTCACTTTCTCTCCTCCCCGCTGGGACATAGAGCAGCGCCCAGCGGAGAGGAGAGAAAGCAGTGATGTGCCAATGTATCGGCAGGAAAATGGCACTTTCCGCATTTAGCCAAAAGTGCCATTTTCGGCCGATATGTTTTTCGGCGGCCGATATATATCGGTACATCCCTACTAAAAAATATAAAACAAGCAAACCTGATTTTTTTTCCAGCTAAATATAAAATATTACATATTAATATTATGTAGCCTGTTATCCAGCCAGCAGGACTGCTCTTCAGTTTCTCTGTAGCCTGTTCACAGAGATCAATAACTCAAGCTGAAACTTACACAGAGGGGAATTTATCAAAACTGGAGCAGACAAAATCTGGAGCAGCTGTGCATGGCAACCAATCAGCTTGTTCAGTAAAGACTTGAAAATGAAATGTAGAAGCTGATTGGTTGCCCTGTACAGCTGCTCCAGACTGTCTGCTCCGGTTTTGATAAATACCCCTCATAATGTGAGGAGTAACGCAGACCTAACTGATAAAGATCACTCAAAACTTCTCAAAGAGGGCAGTTGGCAACAAGAGTTACTTGTGGTGAACCTTCTTTAGCTAACCCATAGTGCTCTAGTTGTGTACTAAAGATGACATAATAAAGATTGTATACATAATGGAAATAAGAAAAAAGCATAACAGCAGTTTAAAAAGGTTTAAATAAAAAAAGACAATTACAACTTAGCTGAAAACATTATTGTTTCCCTTTAAGTAGTTCTGATAACAAAACAGTAAGCAAAACATTTATTTTGGAGATTGGAGAGGGTAGGGAAGAAGGAATAATGGGAAAACACTTCCGAAATCCACTTAAAGCTAGTCATGTAAAGTCAGATGTATGAAAATATCAAATAATACAATGTGCCTATTCACTAACCAGGCTCACTATGACACATTATTGTGTAATGGGTCATGTAGGTGTGTACAGCCCGACAAGAAGAGCCAAGGGCCACAATGGTAGCTTAGCGGAGTCATATTAAATCTACTCTCCACAGTGTCAATGTCAGCCAACATTCTACAAATGTGCTAACCTTGTGGCCTATCCATACACACCCTTCAGATAAGGCCTGCTCTTTTTTTTACTGCAGTAATGTAGAGGATACCAGACACCATCACATTATATAACCCACACATACATTTATACATACATACATACAGTATGTGTATGTGTATGTGTGTGTATATATATATATATATATA
>NW_017306275.1:4736581-4769457 GCF_000935625.1 Nanorana parkeri | reverse complement strand
AAATGGCAGATTTTACATTTCCCTCTATATTCTGAATGTGGGATAAAGGACAACTGTGGATTGACTTTTAACTGTAAAACAAGATGCTGGTGAAATAATTTGCTTAACATTTTTGTTTCCTTTCTTTGCAATGGACAACCAACTGATTTGTAGTCCAGAACCTGACAAGCTTGGAAAAAATGTGTCTGGCTATCTATTGTCAACTGACTGGAAAAATGTATACAAGGGATAGAAGTTCCTATTATATCATATCAGGCAATCTATCTTTCCCTGATTGAGACTTTCTTGGCTATGCTACTTAGCATGTAAAGGAGGAAGAGTGACCACAAGCAGGAAATGAAACAAACATTTGTGAGTATATGGACCTGGCTCTTCTTATATTTGGACACCTGAACCAAGCTTACATTGGAGCTGGGTAAAAACAAAAACAGCATAAGGACCATACTGACAAATGCAAAATGCTTGGAATAATGCCGTTCTCCCTGCAGACATAAGACTGATGGTCAGTAGGTGGCAGTGGATATCCTTCTCTAACATGTACAATGACTCACCTCCAGCTCTTCATTCTGTCTCTGAAGATCCTCCAGAATGATTTGCAGCTCCTCCTCATCCTCACTTTCACTCTCACTCTCAGATGAATACTCTTCTGTCTCACTCCGGCCTGGCTGCTGGCGGCTATAGGGAGTATGGCAGATCATCAATGGGAACATCAAATATTAATGTCATATTACACAGGTCATTAAGAGATCAGACAGCATTCAGTATCTAATTGTTGCCCACTTTCCACACCATGCTATAGACTATTCACATGTAGTAGAAATATACTCCTATACATGTGTACCGTTTTATAGACCCTGATCTACAACCTACAAAAATAATGCCCTTATATACTGCAACTCATGCTTCCCACGGTACTACATGAAAATCCCCTATCCCGTGTAAAATACATCTTGTGTGGATTTCTATACTTTAGGTGGGCTTATCATGGGAACCATATAACAACCTTTGAATTTCAGAAATTTCTGCGCGGAGGCGGTCAATTTCTTCCTTCTCTGTTGCAATCTGACGCCGAAGGAACTGCTCCATTGCCACTAGCTCTTCTTGTTCTGTTAAGATCTCATTTTCCTGATAAGATAAAGAACTGGTCAGTGCAAGAACAAAGCCAGAACATATCCACAAAACCTGTTTTATTGGCGTGAGCAAAATCCTACTTTGGTTATACTTGATGAGTATTCTAGGATATAAGATTCATAGCCGTTTTTAGGTTTACCTATGGGCTCTTGCAAAATAGAAAGCAGTCCATGCTATTATGCTTCATGCACCGCCTGTATACTTTACTTCCAAAGCTCCCCCATACCCTCAAAAGAGGGGACTCCATGATATGCACCTAGGAACCAGAGCTTTCATGATAACACACTTCTGGTTTCCCTATAGCCAGTAAGTGTGATAGGCAGGTCCATGGGCCAATAAGGAGGCTAGAAGGATGGGAAGGGGTGGGTCATAGTGTGACAATGCAGCACATGCACGCTTTGCAAATCAAGTCCCTGGAGGTGTTTGCAGTGGAATCTCATGGGGAGTCTACTACTTTGCAAGAGCCTGCAGTTTTGCTTTGAAGTGACATTAAATTCAGAAGTTGAATCTTAAAAATACATTCAAGTACCTTAACTATTAATAGAAATGTATCTTATTTGTGAATCACTCGGCTGTAGATCCTCAAATCATCTCTGAATTTCTGCTGACACTGTCCTTCCTTCTGGAGGGTGGCTACTTTTCTTCCCCATGGTCCCTGTGTGTCTTGTAAAGTAGCCACCGCTCCAAGCTCACTACCACAATGGACTCCAATCTCATCATGTTTAGTTTACTAATTTGTATTGAGATTGTAGTCTATTATGGAAGTTGGAGAGATCATGGGCACTTTAAAACCAAAATGAGCTTGCCCCATGGTAGTACTTGCCAGCACATAATCTTCTAATGGGGGGGGGTGGGGGGGGGGTTGGGGTGGTAGGTAGTTGTGCTGAAACTTGGAAGCTGCTTACCTCTCTTTTTAAAAATGCTAGTCGTCTAAATGGTAATCTTATGGATTCAATGCTTAATTGGTCACTGCCCTGTAACAATATGCAAATGCGGAGTTCTGATCTAACTCTGACTAAAAAACATGCTCGGGGACTCAAAAAGCCTACTCCTTATTTCACATGACACAAGTTTTATTCAAAAACCACCCTGGGAATCTCAGCACAGACTAGACTGTAGGGTAAGTTAAAATGGCAGCTGCTTGCAGGGTGTACACACAGAAATACCTGTGCAAGCAGTATATTAAGGACCTCCTCTTCATTTTCAGTCATTTCTTCTTTGGAAACATCTTCCTTAGAAAGGCTGGCAATTTCTTGAGCAATTTTTGTTTCGCAGTCCTAAAGAAGTAGAAAAGACACTGGATATGAAACTGAAAAAGAGCCAATTAGGTATAAATATTTAGGCTTTAATTCTGCCTCTTCCTCATCAGTCACATCAAACATATAATGCAAGACAGGAACAATCTGGATATAATGGCGTGGACTAATAATCAGTTTATTTACTACCATTTACCAGATACAGCTTCTAATATCAGGCCAAACAGAGGCTACATTTGCCTTTTGGTGTTGGATCCTTGATTAAAATGTCTCCATGCAACAGAGACCAGAGCTGGTATGGCTGCATTGGCCTGTCCCCTGTTCGATCCCTCTGGCTAATGCGGCCACACTTAAAAGCCAAAAGGAAGGCGTATCACAGCTAGAGGGAGGGCAAGAGCCCAACATGAGAATGTTTGACTATGTTTTGGTATGTGCCAGCAATGTCCATAAATCCAGCCACATAGATGCCTGCAGATTTCTTCGGTGGAGGCATTCTTTGTAAGGATGACTGGTCATCGCTGCACTCTATACTTGCAAAGGGCACTCAGTCTTAAAACTGCCCATTGCAGTTTTGTAAAGGCTGCACTGTCGGGATTCCACCAGCACTGCTACAGTTGGTGGACACACTGTGTGAAACCCCCATTCTTTGTACCCCCAGTCAAACCCCCTTCCTGTAATAGGTAAGTGCACTCACAACCTGCTCAAGCTACTGCAAAAATTTGCTTATTAAGAGATGCAGACCATGAAACGTAGGGAGAGCCCTTCCAACAACACAGGTTCTCTGCAAACTTGTAATGATGTCATCACTGGTTTCATCAGGCAATAAACTGCTTGAAGTTAAGCTGTTATTTTGGTAGGTAAAATCTGATGTGGATAATAAGCATGTCCACAGAGTACCAGTAACCAGTTATTCTTGTCTAGCATGATGTATTGTGGCAGAGTCATATTCAACCATATTATTCTCGGAAGAATAAATAACTTGGCACAAGTTTAAGTCAACAATAACAGAGACTAAAATATTTTGCTGCTATTTAACTACAGCCTTGTGCAATTAACAGCAAGAAGTTGGTTCATAAATCCATTGGCTGGAGGATAAAGGCATCAACAGCACAGAAAAAAAAAAGAGAGACCATGTACTTTAGGCAAAAGATAATATGTGAAATGGGTGCAGCTGTTCTTGGCAAGTGAAGTCCAACAAATCACATGACTGACTAATTCAGCATGTTGGGCCCCAGCCAAGAACCATACAAGGGTGAGCCTTGTCCATTCTGTACTATTATGCATGCCGGTTGCTAAGATGCTTAATGAAGCGGATAGGCTAAGCCTATGAGTGTCACACACCTGCCTTTTAGCTTCTCGCAACTTCCTTTTAAGAGCCGTCAAGATCCTCTGTACCTCCCACAGCCGTTCTTCTTTAGAGAGATCCTTAATGCCAGCCTGAAGGTCTCGGTGCAAGCAATTCAAGAGAAATTCCTGTGCAATACAAGAAAATGTTGTCACAATACATTCCAAACAACAGTAAGCTGCACATGAGCCACTCGGGTGTTCAAAAAACAAACACAAAAAAGAGCCATGGATTTCTGCTTGCTCAAGCCTGAAATATCAGTTCTGGGTTGGTCTGACATTTGTAATAATTATACTAATGAATTTAATAGTTTACAAAAGCACTTTGGTTTGAAATTTGGTAAGAACAAAACCTTTAAGACAGCTGTATATCCTGGAAAAGAAGGGACAGCATTAGAAATGTCATTTTATGCTTTGATGTGATGGAATGTCCCTTGCTGTCCTCACATCCTATACACAATGTACTGTATAAGACGTGATGATTCACAGACCTAGGACCACTGCAGAAGCAGGAAGAGAGGCACCAGAGACTAAAGGGAAAAAAAAACTCTGAGCCCTTGTTATTCCAGTTAGGACCACACTTTGCAGAGGTGCCTTGGCGCGGCAGTGTGGCTTATACGTATTTTTGGCCAAAAGTTTGTGCAACTAAAACCTCTGATTTTAACGCATACTGTTGACAGGGCAATTTGTTTGGTTGCAAGCTGGCTGGCAGGTTGAGGCTGGGGAATTTGTGTTTTGTATTGTTGTAAGCCTTCCCAATGTGCTCCCTGCTATAAAGGCTGGTATAGATTCATGCGGTTACCATGTTTTTCGAGTTTGACTATTTTGGATGTGGGGACGCACTGGAGTCCCAGCGTGCATTTTTGCTTGCTCGGTCTCCAGTGCATCCCTGCACCTTATAAGGAGGAGTAGGCTACCTCTTGGTACACCTGCATGCAATCTATTGACTGCATTAATATGCTCACACTTGGAGACTCATATAGATAGAGTTAAGACCACACTATACAGAGGTGCCTTGGCGCGGCAGTGTGGCTTCTACATATTTTTGGCCAAAAGTTTGTGCAACTAAAACCTCTGTTTTTAACGCATACTGTTGACAGGGCAATTTGTTTTGTTGCAGGCTAGCTGTCAGGTGCGCTGGGGTTTTTGGGGTTTTGTACCCTTGTTAGATCATTAAAGCTCCAGGTAAAAATACAAGTTTGAAATACATAACTGTAAAAGTTGATCCACTAAAGGATTTGTAATTCTGCTTCACCAAGCATGTAAATATTCATGCAGCCCCACCACACTGCATAGATACAAAGCTAGGAAATCTATTTCTTGGTTTAGCAATGTAGTTTTGTATGCCACATCTCCATCTCTAACCTGCTTATTCAACAAGGAATCAGCATCATCACTTCTGTCCAATGAACAGGGAGCTGAGCCAGGCAGGTGCAAGGCTATGCAGCGTCACAGAAATCACAGGAAAAGATGACCTGACTTTACATTTTGCAGGTAAAACAGAAAAATAAGTACATCATCTGTGTGTTTAATAGTGTGTGTGGGGTCCCACACGGTACGAACTTTGGCCGGTTCTTGAGTGGCTGTCGACACCCTTCAACCGGCAACCCTCTATCAGCTGATCAAAGGAGGCGGACGGAGAATCTTTGAACGGACAGAGCAAGCAGTCAATGAGCCAGCGGGGATTCCTCGATCAACGCTCGTAAGCATTGATGGAGGAAACTGATCTATTTTTTTGTTTAGCCTGTGTGTTAAACAAAACATAGAACAGTGTATGGCCAGCTAAAAGTCATGGTCCATATGTATATCCATCTAAACAATTCTTGCTATACGTTTGTGCTTTTGTTGCAGGCAAAAAGAACAGGAAGTGCTGAAACTATGTTCACTGCAAATGCCAATATTTAAAAATGCTTTATAACCCAGCTGGATTCTAGCTGTGGCTGTACACACAAGCCTGTTGTGACATTTTGTGAGGTCTTGTGATATCGAACACCATTTTGTTTTCATTTTGGATAGACAATGTCAGTTTTTTTATTATTTTGCCATCTGTGTCTTATTAGGGAGATTTCAGGAAGTTAGAGGATATCTTTGCAATGCAAGGGATATCCCTTGTTTTGGGAACAAGGGTCCTCATTGGATGATTTCGCTTCTATTCCTGTTCACTTTAATTCCCAGTGACACTGGTGATCAAGACAATTAGAGACAGTGAATCTCCCTAACAGGGACACAGACAGTTCTAGCCCCTCACCACTATATCCAAATCTAAAACGTTTTGCATTTAGTTATACTTTAGCTAGTTTTACTGCTATGACTATACCACATTTTTGTTAGTTGACCACTAAACGGACCCAGCTAGGTGCTGCAAGAGAAGAGCTGTTATACTCGTGTCTCCTGCAGCCCATGTATTCTACATTGCAGGGCGGCATGGAGCAATATTGGAAAGGGATTGTACAGCACAGTGTACATAATGAAGCAATGTGGTATAATGTCCTTTTTTTGTGCACTGAGGTGCAGTCCATTCTCAAAGTGTGTCCAGCCAAAACATTTTTCCCTAGTTTTGGACAGAGTGAGGAAGGGTTAGATTTTTACTGCTATCCACTGCTTCATTAAGGGGGATTCCCCTCACTTCCTGTCCCGCTGACAATGTTTTACCACACAGGAAGTGAGGGTAACTCTCCAACAGAAACAGACCGAAACAAAAATGATTTTCTTTAGTAGAGTTGCTGAAGGCAGGAATCCATATCGGATTTGTATTTCTGTCTGAGTCCCTGTTGCAGATTTTGCCTTACTTTCCGTCTGGTGAAATGATTGTCAGCACGAGAGGAAGAGAGGAGAAATATTTCACACACAATAGACATTGGTTTCTGTAACTCATCTGTACTCAAATGTAAGCTTTTTCCCCGCATTTAGGAAATGAATGAAAAAAAGTGCATACAACTATACAAAGGATCCCATAAATAATAAGGAGCAACCTGTCGTCTGATTTCTTCTTTAATGGTTTCTTGTGTTTCAGGCAGTGCAGGCATGGTGGCCATATTAGACCAACGGAGAGGTTTAATCACTTTCCTAATGACTATGCCTCCAAAGAGTTCTTGAACGTTTGTAAAAAATACATATAGGACGCGGTTACTGATCTGAAAGACAAAGAAAGAAAAAAAAAAAAGTCATGGAACTACCATTTTCCCAATCTCACTTCTAAGTCCTCACACTACCACTTCTCAGATATGGGTAGATATTGGCAAAGTCAATCATCAACGACCTATCAATAACTTTTGAGGACCTTCCCTATTTGGAGATACTGGCTGTGTACTTTGCAGCTGCTATTAGCCATCCACAGGCTTCTAGAATGCTGTAGCACTCCCATTTAAAGTTGTTTAAAGTGACAGCATTTTCATTATGATCTCCGTTTAACATCCCCAAACTAAGCTGAATGGTGCTTTAAAGATTTTGAAAAAGCTGCTTAAAGCTGGATGACAGTTTTCTGTACACACTGCTCTTAAACAAGCTATAATCAATGTGTAAAAAAAAAAAAAGTGATCTTGGGCTTTGCCAATGTAAGGCACAGCAGCAGGTTCATTTATGGGGATCTCCACAGACACATACACTTACTGTCCTTTCAGTATCCCACCTTTCACCATAAGCAAAAGGAAAGTCCTGTGTAAGCTACAGCTTGATAAAGTTGTACCCTATACAGCAGGGGTGGCCAAACTCTGGCCCTCCAGCTGTGGTGAAACTACAAATCCCATGATGCATCTCTCTCCGGGAGTCGTGGCTGTGAGAATCTTGCAATGCCTCATGGGATTTGTAGTTCCACCACAGCTGGAGGGCCGGAGTTTGGCCACCCCTGCTATACAGGGTTAGAAACTGCCGACTTGCCCAGTGCTGTCACATGGAGTGCATTGAATGCTACTACATACCCAGAAGTACCAGGTATTTCAGACGCTTAATAGAGCAGCGAGAGTGTGAAGGAAAGGTTAGTATATGCTTAAAGTAAGAGAGAGATTACAACAAACATGTTGCTTTGTCCTGAATGTGCACAAGCTTGCTTGAAAGTGGAGTTTTATCTCTCTTCCGTTGATGCAGTAATGGTACATCTGGTCATTGAAAAATCTGTCTCCTTCAGGTAGAAATCCATCATCCATGAAATGGAGGCAGTTTAAGTAACCTGTAAGACCAGCAGACCTGCTTTGCAGCCCTCGGTGGTAGCAAAAAATAAATGAATGAAGCCCCAGCTATTTCTCACTTCTCCAGCTAATACTACAGCTCCCCTTTCTCGGAGACAAAAGTTTTACACTATAGTAGCAACCGCAACTTTTAAGTACTGAATTGCTATGATCTTTGCTTTCTGGAATTAAGTAGGTGCGGCCCACAGTACATATAACGTAGGCCCATGAAGAATAATTCCACTTAATTGAACCCACTGTTTAATTTGGGTGTGCTGTAAGAAAGTGTATCTGAACATTCTAGGTTAGGGCTCCTCACATTCCAGCATTGTTATCAGCCTGAATGAGACACAATTTATACAGGAAATATTGATGAAATAGATAAGTACCTGAACAGTTGGACTGAGCACAATAGAAATATTCTGTATATTCATTTTAGTTTCAAGTTCTTTCTCTATGACATGGTCCATGTGAACTATCAGCCATGAAATCAAGTAAAGGTTGCATTCTGGCAGCTCTGTTAACAGGCGCTGACACTCCTGCAGCCTTTCAGCTTCAGAGCTCTTGCCACAAGCCTCTTCAAATCGAGGCAGCAGGTCTTTGGTGAGCACATTCTCAGGTAGCTCCCGCAGGTATTGCTTCAGTAGGCTGGCAATTGTATAAGGCTCATAGTCTTCAAGATTTGGAGACTCCTCCCGATCATAGGCTGCCTTCAACTCATCAACCTTTGACTTGATTCCTGAGAACAGAAAAAGGATTAAAATATATTGCTCGGATATAATAAAGAAGTGCAATGACTAAAGGTTAACAAAACAGTAACCCAAAGCAACCAATAAGCTTTCTGTAATTAGATTAATACCTAGTAAAATATCACTGGCTGCTATGAGTTATTGCATGTCTTTAATAAGCTTGACTGACTTACTGGAAAACTGCAATTTAATTACAATCTAATTCAACAAGATATCTGCTACATAAAAATCATTTTGTCATCCAGGGTCCACACATGGTAAACATGACTTCCCTATCTGATGGTACAAACCCGTGAATTTACTCTTTCCCATGTCGTTTTTCTTGCTTATACATTTTGGCCTACATAATATTTGAGACTTTAGCATCCTGGTGCCACCTTCAATAATGATGAACCTCTTTATACATACAATTACTTATCTCCTATGGTTTTGTGGCGTCATTTTTCTTTTATCCTATCCAAACATTGTGCACCTCTTTTGTTTGCATAATTACATTTTATTCTTAAAAAATAGAAACTATTGTGCAAAAAAAAAAAAAAAAGTGTTTTTATTTCAACCCGCAACCATTATGACTTTCTAAAACTGCTTACTATCACTTTCATTCACAGCAACATTACCCTGTCTACAAAACACCAAATCTCATGCCCTGCTTATGATTAGATTATGGTTTAACCTGCACAGAGCCTGAGGTAAAATTTCAGGCATCCCAACTTTCATCATTCACTATTTACATATTCTTACCAAGCAGTAAAAATACTTTAAATCAAGCCCTCACTGACATCTGTATTTGAAGGCACCAAGTAGTAATTCATCCTCAACGCTATGAAAAAAAAATCTTTTAATTTCTGTTTTCCCTCACTACACGTGATACACGTGTTTAGTTCCCCTCCTTCCAGCAGTTTTACATCCTTATAATCTGCAATGTAATGCAGGAGCACAGAAATAGGGGAGAGTGCAGAATGCCTTCACTGGATCTATTAGAGAATTTTGAGGATGAATTTCTCCATATCATCTGCAGGTAGAGAGGTCAGTCAGGGCTTGTTTTAAAGCCTATTTACTGTTTAAGAACATATAAACAGTTGAATGTCCATATCATGACCACAGTTCTACTTTAAGATATATAGTGAACAAACAGGGCTGTTGTTTCAGTCCCCATAATACAACTTTGGGGACTGATCCGGTGATGATAGTTGGCAGACCCTCCCACTCAGCAATTAGTTTAAATGGGAACTACACCTCTAAGTATTTTCTTTTAAATCTCCTCTTACCTTTTTGCTGTGTTATTTGCAATAAAACTATTCACACACCTAGCAAATCCAGCAGCGTTATGTTATGATCTGTTCCTGCACACTGGGTCGCGTGCGGCCCTAATTGGGAGCTGGCTGTCTCTTCAATGTTCTTGCAGCCAACCCCCTGATGTGAAAAAGGTGGAAATGTGGGCTGTTTTCTTTAGAAGTGGAAAAGGAGGGTGAAGGTCTGCTTTAAGGAAGCCAATGGTACTAATTCAATGGCGTGGCTGGTTTCTTATATCTCTTAAAGACTCCAGCTGCAGGCTCTCCCCACTACAAATCACTGTTCTGCCCCTAACTGGAGTAAAAACCATTAATTAACATGGCTATGACATAAAAAAGAAAAGTCACAATATCTATCCAGTGAGCAAATAATCTACTAGAAACCGCTATCTTCTAGTAATATGGTCCATAACTCAGTGGGTCTTACATAAAAGCTTCTGAAAGAGGCACAGCTGTTATCCATGATAGCCAAATGTACTCCTTTACGTCTCCCAAATCCAATACAACAGACTGCTATGGGCACCACAAACAACTCCTTCTTAAAACACTGCCAAAGGCCCAGTAGAAAGACACTATAAAGTAAAGCCATTAGCTCACCATACCTGACACTCTATAGATGCCTTCACATTTCATTCCATGTTGCTCTATGAAATCAATGCACTCTCGGAACACTCCCGGTAGTCGGATCCCATCACACATCATGGTGCGTTCTGCAGCTTTAGCTAGTGGGATTCCAAACACTGGCCGCAGCCTGGGCACATCTACAGGAGGCAGCTCTGGTTCTGCCGTGGGTTTCTTCTTTTTCTTTTTCTCCTTCCACTGTTTTACCACATCGGCGGCGGTCAGATCCTTAGATTTCTTCTCTTTGTGCTTGTCTTCCTTGTGCTTTTCTTCTTTAGGCTTTTCCTTTATTTTAAAGTCTTTCTCTTTCTTCTTGGAAAAGCTAGGTTTCTTAAATACGTGGATTCCCTTGGATCTCTTCATTTTGGACGGGCTTTCTGCTTCATCACCGGAACTGTCCTCCTGAAAGGCAGCATAACCTTCCGCTGGAACAGAGCACATTGCGAACATGGTTACAATGTTATATAAGATTACACACACACACAAAGACTAGAATGTTTTTTGGGGCATTTTTTTATTTTTATTATATTACTTTTTCAAATGAATAAGGAGTCTCTCTCCCTGTATATGTATATATATATATATACATACATATATACATACATACATACATACATACATACATACACAGTATATAGATATTTATATTTTTTCCCCCACACATATAAACTGGCTTTTTTTCAATCAAGGAAACCTTTCAGGAGAGAGACATGGAGGCTGCCATTGCTATTTTTCATTCTGCAAATGCAACTTTCTTGCCTGTCATGTTCATCCTCTTGTTTTAAGTTATGTTTCCCTTACCTGGGACAAGCATATAAAACGCAGCCAGACAAAGCAGAAGGCGACTGGCAATGACCGTTCCCATGTGTCTCTCAAAAAAAGCTTTAAAACATGAAAAGGCTCCTTCTGGCTGAAAACCCGTAAGAAAAATATTAATATGCTATATTTCAAATTTATCTGACTTGATAAAATATATTTTTCTAAAATATGACCATATAAAGAAATTTTGTACAAAACCACCACACATCCCTTCGAGTGAATAATCACAAATGAAGGAAAAGGGATTTGCTTTTTACAGTGGCCAAATAAAATGGAAGATATTTTAAAAAAAAGATGTTCTTTATTTTGCATTGTTTCTGTCTCACAGAGTACAGCTTTGGGGCCCATAAACAATTATGATAGCATTCTGCTACCAACAGGCAGAATACAAATGATTAAAAACACAGAACCTTTGGATACCAGCATGATATGGAAAATGAATCCGGCAGGCATATAAATGCATGCAATTCCCAGATATGCTCTGCTAAAAATACAGCTTTCAGCATTCAGGTGACTCACTGACATGTACTGAACACAGCAGGGTCATGCTGATTTTGGTAACTGTTGGAAATATTATTAATGAATACAAAATTATGTTTGTAAAACAACAGCTGAATATAAAGAATAGATCCGCAAATAGGACTAAACGGGGGCAGGTCCCCAAACATAAGAGACCCTAAGACACAGCCAACCCTCAGAGGAATAGAAGTGGAAAACATCATGACATCTCACTAAAAGACTTTATTCTTAAGCTTAGAAAATAAAATCCTCTTCATGCAGATTATCTTTAGGGATTTATGGTTTAAATATTCAGTTGGAATGTGCAAGTCTAATTGGTGGAAAACATTAGGAGACTGTAAACTAGATGCAAATCCTAACTGGTTTACATGGTATGATAAACAGTTGCCATGTTTTTTTATTTTTAACTTCTTTCTGCCTTTGTTACCACAGTGCTGCTGATCTCCTCCATTGTGTTTAGGCTCTTCCCTGTCTACATACATGGTCCACTGTCCAGAAAGCTGGTCCTGCACAATGATTTGCAGCTGATGCACTCAGCATCGGCTGCAAATCATTGTTCTGGACCAGCTTTCTGGACAGTGGGCCATGCTTGTGCAATGTGTGTTGACAGAGCAACTGCCTGTAGTCTCTTCCGGCAATGCATGTGACAGGATGGCAACACAGGGAGTTGGGAGACTGTTGTCACATCATAACAGATAGGGGAACGTAAGTTTCTGTAACCAAGTCGAAGAGGATAAGGCCCTTCTCAACCAATCTGCACCTCTGTAGGTGTAAATTGACAGAATCAGTCAAGGTGTCTTCTCCCCTCGATAGGATTCCAAAATAAGAAGCTCTTTATAGGAAACTGTATTAAAAAAAAGGAAGGACTGGGATTTTGTTTGTCAAATATACACAAAAAAGTAATTTTTACCCCCTAATGGGGCAACCTTGACACTCTTTGAATGTAAATGTAAAGATGACCCCTATTCTCCTTGCAATATGGTTCCCTTGTCAGTGGGCCTGTGTCACTGAATCACAAGTACAGTATACATAAAATTTAGGGCAGATCTCAATACCCCTTTGGACCTGAACCATGGATCCAAATCTAGAGCACCACTAAATCCTGCTTACAAAATGTGCAAGCTTTAGAAGCCAATTACACAGTCATATCGTTGTTACACAGTGCCCAGTCGTCTTGAACACTCTGTTCTTGGACACACAGGGAACTGTTTCCATGGCTGCCTCGTCAGGGAAGCCTTTCTGCACATATGGTGGACTTGTGGATGCAAGTCTTTAGGATGTCCTGTCCAAATGGGCAGCAACATAGCTAAAAACCGGAATGAGGCACTCCTCAATCTCCAACTGGACAGACTTTCAGTTTAAACTTATGACATGTTTTCACAGCTACATAACAAACCATTGCAAAAGCCGGGAGAACAAACTCCCTCTCGATAGCTGAAGTCAAACTACATTGGACATTCTCTAAAGAAAAGCTGATGGCAATACTAACAGATACAAATGGCCAAATTTAAAAACATATGGGAGCCGTGGATACATCATTTTTTTCCACCATCCTCTGATCCTCATTCTCTGATCTTGAGTAAATTGCGCAATCGTGTTGCAGGCTACCCAAGGTAAAATCTTCCTCTCTCTTTTCTCCTCCTACCCTTTCTTTTCCCTCATTTTCTCTTCCTCCCTAGTATTCATTGCATTTATTAGGTACCAATCTAGGTTCCTGCATCTGACTAGACCTTTATGTGCAATATTTTTTTCTATGGACTACAGTGTAATCAGTGCTGTTGTCATACACTGTGCATTCGTTTATATATAAATATGTTTAGATCTGGTCATGTACTTGATTTTTTTTTTTCTGTTCTTAAAACTTAATGAAAAATTACTGAACATGAAAAAAGTAAAAGTATCTTTAGTCAACTTTTCAACACCCAAAACTCCATCAAATTCTACATTTTCAAAGATGGACAGAATTTTCTTTCAAAGCATAACTGCTACGGAGAAAATTACTTTAAAGGTCTCACTCTCTGTTCTCAAGAACCTGTCAACCAGCCAAATCAGTTACCATTAGCAGAAACCCATCATGTGAGAAACATAAACAGGCTGCCATTGCTGACCTCTACTTCTAAAAATGCTAGCTGTCTGGCTCTTACATTGACCCTCTTGCTTCAATAGTTTGAGTCAATAACAAAATGTGGAAATAAGGATTTCTGACTTTTCTTAGACTTTCCTGATATGTATACTTGTTCAGGGTTGGTGATGCAAATAATTGAACTAAGAATGCCAGTGCAACAGCCAGGCAAAGCAACATTTCAAGTCATCAGCATCTTCCAACTGTAATTTTTACCTTAAAATCAGGAGAGATTGTGTAATAAATTGAATATTATAATTAGCCCCCTAAAGACCAACAAATCATTGGAGACAAGTAACTGTGCTGGTCATGACTCAAGAAAGGCTGATGACTAGCATGGCTATATGGCTGGCATAATGCAATATACACTGCAAAGACAACAAACATATAAAAGAGAAAGGCTAGTCACTTCAAGCCTTTAAATAAGTGAGTGATGTTATACGTAAAGGTATTATGAGCTGTCCTCCCCAGTAATGAATCAGCCATTAAAAATAAGGGCAAGCAGCCTCAAACACAGACTACACCCTGTGTGCACCTCTGATTATGGCATCAGCTATAAATCCGGTTTACTGCAGGAAACTTTGCATTTCCATACAGCATGTCACAAGAAGAGAAACAACACACTTCTCCCATGTCTAGAACAAACCCCCACATAAACATAAAGAATATGTAGCAGAATGGAGAAAGAGAACACAGTCTGGACTCGGGTGTTTTCCTCAGAACACTAGGGATGACTATAAGCCATTGACAGAAAGGAACGAGAGTGATGTATGGCTTAGTGTGGGTGGACATTGCCACATCATTTGGGAGGGGTCAGCCTCATTCTATCCATCTGTTTATATGAGGTTTCCCTAAAGATGCCAGTTTATTGTTGTTTCTTCTACTTGTGTTGCAAACATACTAGCTGTGCACATTTCTACAATATTTCTGTAGCAGCAACTCATACTGTTATCCCATGATATTTTGTTTTACATAGTGCGAGTACAAAATGTTATAAGTAGCATAATTAAATACATTTAGGCTTAAAGGCGTAATTCCCTTTTTGTTGAGAAAAAAAAATAAACACAATCTCGGTGTCGGTTTTATGCAAGGAGTTTGGCAATGTTTACTGCAGAGTTACATTTCTTACTGGAATTGCTCACCTGCATTCAAATTCCTGAAGATAAATGCCCATTTTAGCATGCGGGCTGGTGGCAGACACTCTGTATCAGAAAAGTCTGAGCTTCTGGTGTGCTACTTCTTTAGGGCACAACAGATACATCAGTTTGTACAACCACAAATGAACTAGGTGGGCAGTATGCATTTTAAATTCATAGACACTTTATATGATTTACATACATTTTGTAGTGGATATCTACAGCGGCCGTTGCACTGCATCAAATTGGAATATGTCATCATATTTCACTTTCTTTCTATACTTTATCATGCTGTTATCTGACCAATGGAAATCATTCAGTGTCTTAAACCAGAACATCAGGCAAAACGTTTATAGTCTTGGACAGAGTAGTGAAGTATTAGGACCTGTGCCAAGTTGTTATTGTATTCTGCATGTATTCTGGAGATTCTCTTACATCTTGTTGTGTCACCAGGACAAGAGGTGAGGGGAAATGTCCTCAACAATGACAGAGGCAGCAGTTAATACCTGACAGAAGTTATAATCCTTTCCCTTCTCTATCCAAGACTAAAAATATATATATTTACTTTAGTAGAAAAATTTGGCTTTGTGTGGAAATATATTTTTAATGCATGTGAATCCCCTGGCCATTAGTGCTGCAGTGGTCATTGTAATAGGAAGATAGAGATAGATTAGAACTTACTTCTTTTCTCCTTCTTCTTAAACTTTCCTTTCTTCTTGCCATGATCCTTCTCATCATCAGAGACTATGTCAGGAGGCTCGTGGAGGTTGTCATGGGGAGGCGAGGGCTCTCCAGTGCGATATAGACCTGGGAATTTAGTCGGGCTAATTTCTTCAGAGCTAGGTGTACGAGCCAATCCCACGCCATGCTCTGCCCTGCGGTGTTCGCTGGGGCTACTGGTGGGAGGCAGAAAGCACTCAGTCATTCTGTTGATGACAGTCTACCCCAGGAACTGACCGAGGGTCTCTGTTACCTGTCCATGGCACCTAGAAAGAGAAAAAGAAAAAGGATATGTCAGAAATGATTTGTTGTATTGTTATTCTATGAAAGGTTTCTATCACCCACACACCACTAAGAGGGCTCATTTTGTTAACTGTCCTGGAGAAGTTATGTAGAAAATGACTGGTTACTATGCTTCAGCAAACAGGCAACCAAACAGCGGCTCAGGAATGACAAGTGGCTCCTGGTTACCTCTGATGCTGATCTCAGCTGCTTCTCATTAAAGCGGACCTTTACCCATATCTTTAAAATAACAACAAACACACCTTTAGCAATGTTTAGTACTAACAATCTACACACACATACTTCTAGATAATTGCCGGCTTTGTATTCTTTGCATACCTTATTTCTCTTTTCTTCCCCAGTCTTCGGACAGTGGCCATGTTTACTAAGGGCAGATTACTAAATCTTCTATTACTTCCGATTTCTGGCACATGTGACCAGGACATGTGACCATACACATCATCTCAGTTGAGGAAAGTGCCTTTCCCTGAGATTTCATTAGATAACAGATGAGGTTTCCCAGCAATGCTCTGCTGGTGACAAGGCAATCCCAGTGTGCATTGCTTTGGCAAACTGAAATCATTTGCACTTTCAAAGCAGGAAGTGAATGCTCTGCAAGTGTAAGTATTCAATTTCGCAGCATTTTACACCTGACATGTCTATGTTATTATTAATCATCATACATAGAGGGGTGCATTGGAAGAATTTGATTTTTGAGTGTAAAGGTCCGCTTTAAATTTCAGAACCTGAAAAATTCCGTAATTAGGAATTGGCCAAAACAAGCTATTTAGACCACAAGGATGCCTTATAATATTTTGCATATTAAAAGAAAAAAACATTTTGACTGCCATATTTGTCATATTTTGGAAGACTCACCACCACCTGCCACATGGCGATCACAAGCTGACATTTACTGAACAAAATGTGAAAAATGATAACCAAGTTTTACACAAATGCCACAATATAGTGCGACAAGGTCTATGTTTAAAAAAAAAAAAAAAAAACGCACATAGTTTTCCAAGTGTCCTTGAAAAATATAATACAATGCTAACATCAATAGCTCAGGCATTGGGAATCAGCTACATGTGATATTGTTTGTGTCAGCTACATATTTGTTTGTGTCATTCAAATACAGCTAAAGAAGAGTGAATAGAAATTGTTGCTGAAGATAATAGTGATGATGCTAATTTCCTGATCACAGAAGAGAGATTTAAAGTGAAAAACGGTACAACTCCAGAACATTACCTCTGCAGATGAATACAATCTGCAATGCAAAGTGCATCAACTGTCAATCAAATGTTTAATGAGAAACCAGCTTTAAACTTATTCCCACTTCCCAGTTCATGGAAAGCCACATCAAAGGCTTTTCCACCAACCCCAGGTGATCATTCACATGAAGAGGGTTCCACCACCTACACAGCACCCTGGGCTTCATCTATAATGTAAGCTGACAGAAGAAGTGTGTTTATCCCATTGTAACCAATTGGCTGCTTCCTTTTACTGTTCATCTGCTTAAAGAGAAGATTTACCTATATCTTCAAAATATCAACAAAAGGCACCCTTAGAGATGTTTTGTATTGGCAAACAGAAACTTATAGATAGCTGCCTGTGTTTTATTCTTTGCATTCCTTATTTTGCTTTTCCTCCCCAGTCTTCTCACAGTGGCCATTTTAACTAAGGGCAGGTTACTAGATCTCCCTTTACTTCCTGGAACTCTGGCACATGTGACCATGCACATCATTTTTAAAGGAGGAAAATGCCTTTCCCTGATATCTCATTACAGATGCGATTTCTCAGCAATGCTCTGCTGATATAACCTTCCCAGGATGCAACGCTTGGGCACGATTACATCATTTGTGCCAAAGAGGACCAGGAAGTAGTAAAAAAGAAATTGTAATTAAATACTAATCAATGTAAGATGATTTCATATCAGCATTCAGCTGTGATTTTTAGTCAAAGGGGGCGAAGGTCTACTTTAATGGCAGATATTTTCTGTCTCTTCAAGCATAAGGCCCATAACAAGTATCAGCCGTTCCAGTAGGTGGCAGGAAGAGGGAGTATTAAGTCTGCCTAAACTATGGCAACCTGACAAACCAACCATAAATACAGAAGGTGCCAAATATTACTGGAGTATGTTTACAAATGGTCAAATGGGAAAAGTGGAAGGGTTACCCCTAGGAAGCCAACTTTTATTTTGCCAGTGTACATGTGAACAAGATACAATAATACTAGCTGTCATTCCTTTTCTGGCTGGAGGCATATTGTAATTCAAATTGTACAAGACTGTAAAATCTCCTTTAACTTAACAAAATAAAAACGTAAATAGTTTATTGAAAGCAAGAATAGATTCCCTTTTAGCAAATATCAGCATTGAACACCAGCTGAAAAGAATGGGGCTGCTTAAAGAAGACTTTACACTCATCCTCATAGTTAGTTAGAGCCAATGTGTGACATTAAAACTGGATGGATTGTGAAGGGAGCGAACACATACCGTCGCTTGCTCACGTCCCAATCATCTCTCTGCAGAGAGCGGTGATTAGAAGCAGAGCCAGCTGTACCTGCCCCCTCCCCCATCCGTTCCTCCAGTGCGCTGCAGGATCAAAGCGGGTGAATCCCTGCAGGGAGCCGTGACTGACAGTCCCCGCTCTTTGCAGGGAGATGATCGAGAAGTGAGCGAGCGACAGTGTGTTCGCTCACTTCCCGATCTATTGAGCCGACATGTGACAGTTTTATTGTCACACGTCGGCTCCAACTATGACGATGAGTGATTTTCACTCACCTCATAGTTCTCCTTTAACACTGCTAAATGGCAAAGCCTGAACGACAACACAGCAGAATTCATCATAATGAGCTGGAGTTCTGTACACAAATCTTTCACGTTCTGTTCTTACGTGACTGACTTCAATAGATACCACAATGAGATAGTGTTTGTGTACACAAGCAGCAGACTCAGATCAAACGTGGTGTGCTTTTTGCTTTGAGCAGAATTTGATTGGCTTGCAAGTTGCTTATAATAAGCTAAAATGCTCCAGGGTGCATGTATGTTGCTTGAGCAGTATCTAGTTGCCTCTGCAGTGCTGCCTTTGCATCCATAATATACTGTATGAGGAAGTAAAGCAAAAGAGTCCTATAAACCCATTTTGTCTTAATGGAGGATAACCCTACAACTAGAGGACATCCCTAATACGTTAATACCTAATTGTTTTAGTTGTTGTCTACCTCACATTTCCCTTGCTAGAGAATACTCTTTGGGCTCCAATTAGAAAAACATATTTAAAGTAGTATTAAACTCTCAAACATTTTTCAATAATGAATCCCGATCAAATATACATTGCCCAGCAAAGTATTGCTTTACATTTTTGCTGAAGCACTAAAGCTGGCCATACACTATAATATTTTCTTTGTTCAACCAGTGGGCTGAATTAAGAAATGATAACAGATTCCTTCCTCAATGACTAAGGGCGTTGATTGAGGAAGCTCTTGTTGTTTCCACTGTATTGTGACGGCAGCTGCTGGCCACTGTCAGAATAATCAGAGCCGGCAGCTCGTGGGTTGCTAACTCCGTTTATACGAGAATTTTACCACCGGTTCCTTCAATTAGCTGATCGTGGGATTGTTCATCAAGAACCAGCTGAAATTCGTATACTGTATGGCCAGCTTAAAGCTGCCCATACACCTTGCGATTATCGTACGAGAATCGCGGGAAATCCCGCGATCGTATGATAATCGCAATGTGTATGGAAGGCGTGCAACCGTTTTTACTGTGCGGTCGCACGTCTTTTGTCGAACCAGCAGGCTAGAAAACTCGCTGAGAATCTTACGATTCTCGGCGGGTTTCTAGCTTGCTCGTTCGACAACTGCGGAACGGGCCGGTGTGCGCATGCGCACAGTGCCTGTTCAGCATTGCGGTCATCAGAAGCCCGCCCCTGCGCGGGGCCGGCTTTCTATGATCGCAAGTACGATCTGCCTGTCCAAGATGGGCAGATCGTACGAGCTTTTAATAAGCTTATGACCATCGCAAGACAAAAGTCTTGCGATGGTCGTAAGGTGTATGGGCACCTTTACAGTCATCATGTTTCTAAATTGCTGGCTCCAACTCTCTCAACTCCCCTGAACTTCCTGAGCGGTCTCCAGCAGCTGTCCTTTTACACATATGTCAATTACAAGGCCCGCGGCCCAGAAACAGTTCACCACAAGAATTTATTAGGCCTGCCAGTCCTGAGCTTTGTACCATGGTAAGCAGGGTTTTTTTCTTTAGCCTGCAGAGAGGCAAAAAAAAACTTGGAGTGGCAATTTAGCCGGCCGCCTTCCGAGGACCCAGCACCTCCCTCATTGCCCGCAGGTTTCTCCTTGCCCGCACATTCCTCTTTACCTCTGCCTCTGGTCTAGGCGGCTCCCATAAGTCCTGCTGTGTTTATCTGGGACTGACCGTGTGTGAGGGAACTACACTTGTAGTGGCTTCACACACAGGACTGTCATATATGGTTAGTGGGCTCAAGTTTTGTAACGTGGCAAGCAGCAGATTTTATTTAGACACACGCAGCTTACTAGCACACACAAGGGTGGCTCCATAGAACTCTGCACACTAAAACAAGATATCAGGGCCAGTGCTCAGGGGACCAGCTGATTCTAAAGGAAACTAAAATGTTTAAACATCAATAAGCAGCATCAAGTGATTGAATCAGCATTTGGGATAGCTTAGAACGTTTTGACCTTAATATCTCTTTAGGTAAAGACAACGTAGGAAAAGTACACCACCTATTTTGATCTATGCAGTGACTATTTATACATATTTCATATGCGGCTGCATGTCAGTGATAGGTTTTATTCATACTGCATTTGGACCTGGACATTCATTTCCCAGAGCTAAATGAGATTCCCTACAACACGGGATAAAAGGAGCACAGGCCATTAGGTTCATGACATGATAAAACCTACAACAAATGCAATCATCTGAAGAGTCTTACAATACAGACCCTGAGTGTCTGCATACATTACAGGATTTACAAGGAGACCTTTGTACTACATAGCTGCTAAGCAGCATTAAAAGAATAGAAATCTAAAACCTTTTCTTTGCTGGTTCAAGTTTATTTCTAGTAATATCTCATGAGAAATGACTTCTAACCAAGAGAAAACCAAAGAAAAAACTACAGTGAGACATTATAGTATTATAAATTGCACAGAGCAAGTAGACCAGCAGCATACTGATTTCTATGGCTGACACACAGGTTTCCAAAGGCTGTGCAGCCATCAGCAGCAACCTGACCAGGGGCTATTGTGGTCATGTAGATATGACGAGGGACCACCAAAGGGCAGAGATTATTTTAAAATGTCAGTTGCCCTTTACAGGCTAAGTGCACTATCCTGATTCACCTCCTGCAGCTAGTTTGTAATTATATTATAGTACCTAAAATGTGCTTTATATAGCGATTGTACAACTTGGCATCAGCCTGCGACATTTGAACTTCCACGCGAAAAATCTCATCAGAACATACGATAATGCCATTGGGGGCTTGATGAATATTGTTTCAAATTCCGTTTGGTTTTAAAATGAATGGAGTTTCTTGAACAAAAAACACATTCACTGTTAGAATGTCGTCATTTCTAGAAAAGTTTTCCATCCTGCTCCTTGGATTTTTTTTGCCACTATGGTGGAAATCAATGGTTAATTTACCCCATTAGCTACCGTACTAGAAGATCAAACGAATGTTCTGAAAAACAAAAAAAATTCCCCACTGGTTTTACTATTTCTACACTAGTGTATAGCCAGCTTTAGTCTTATGGGGAGTCCATTTGTATCAATAAGACCCAAATTTGAACTGACAGAGAAGCAGTAAAACTCAAATCAGCTGTCTATGCATCAGCAAATATGGTCACCCAGAGCAATATTCATATTTTCAAACTATACTCGGAAACAACATTAAAGAAGAACATTTAGGAGACATTCACACCAGAATTGGAGCTAAAAATGTGAGTCAATGGAGGTACATAGACATCCATTGCATTCCGTTGCAGTTTTATTTGGTTTGATTTTTACACTAAGCTATTGGTTTTGCCTTGCGTTGACACGAGTTAGCAGTTCACATCAGTCTGTTGGGTTGAACTGGAAAAATAAAGAGCCTGCTCTACTTTATTTTTCGCGGAGGGGAGCGCAATGCACTGGTGTGTACTGTTCCCATTCACAACCATTCATTTTCAGATGTCCTTGCATTGTATCTGGTGTGAATGGGGCCTAAAAAAAAAAATCAAACACTCACCCTTACAGTGGGGCTACCTCCACACGGCAATGATTAAGGGCTTGTATTGTTTAGGGAAGTCAAATAAAGCAGATATACTCACCTGATTCCGTCTTCCTCCGGGCTGCTAAACTTTTTCCCCTAGCCTCTTCTCTCCTTGGCTTCAGCAGTCTAAGGACCGCTGACTATATCATGTCTTATGCAGGTCGTCAACCTGCATTAGCTGTGGGGACGCGGAAGTACATTCCAAGTCCAAGGCGACAGCTCCAGAGCTTTATGATTACTGAGCTTAAGCAAGCCATATACTGTATGAATTTGTCTGGTTCGTGATGAACTGGCCTAAATCCGTTCAGTAGTTGGCCCTGTCGGCGCCCTTCGATCAGAAAATAGATTGGAGACAGAAGATTTTTGGACAAACAGTGACAGCAGCCAATTGGCTGCCATCAATGTTTGGAAATACAATAGCCCAGTGTGAGATTCGTCCATTCACGTTGCTTAGTGTGGATGAAGGAATCAGTTATATTTTTTGGCTCACGGTTTAGGTTCACGAAAAAAAACAGTCTATGGTCAGCTTTAGAGCAGTGAGAGATAAATTCTGATTGGCAATGTAATCTGGAGGATCTTTCAAAGAGAAAACGGTGTTCTTCCAATCTTCAGCAATGGCTATGCTTTATATACAGAATGATTTGGGTTTGCTTTACTTTTTAAGGTTACTTTTTAAGGTTCATTTTTAGGCTTTCAGATTCCAGGTAGCTGTTTTACATATTATTGCTGCTTTTGGTATGTATGAAATGAGCATGACCCAGCACAGCGTATTATCTTCTTCTGAAAGGCAGCAGTTAATTCAGGAATTTTTACAGGCAACAGACTCCAAATACAAAAACGTCTTGTGTTTGGAAAAAAAAAAACATTGCTGCTACATAGCTACTGAGATGTTATCTGACTTCAGAGTAAACCTTTGAAGTCTGACCAAAAAGATGTACGTGTATTTACCACAAATATTTTCTTTTTAGCTGCGATAACAGATAATGACAGAGTCAGGGCAGTTAATGTTCTAACATGTAGTCAAGTCATATACATGAAGAAAATACAACACTTTTCTTTACAATATCGTTTGAGATGATGGCTAAGATTTATGTATTCCAGCTTTCACAACTTAAACAATAACAAGGTAAATCTCCATCTTGCAGAGCTTATTTTTGTCTCCATGGCAAGGTATTTATTAAAAAAAAACAGCAAGTAATCAGATTCCAGATGACACTGTGGTGAAAATCCCTAATATCACGTTGGGACCCCAAAGAAGCTGATGAAGCAGAGATACATCAGCTTCAGCGTGCTACATCAGCTTCTTCTCCCGCTGCAGCACCCGGAAAAATGAGAGTCTGAAACGGGAAGTGATGCAATACACGTCTCTTCCATGTTCAGTGATCGGTGATCAGCCACTGGAAGTGCGTTGATCTCCCTCTGATCGAAGTGAGCAGACCCGCCAAGCAGTCCCAGGCTCTAACAGGGAGCAGACAAGCCTGGGATAGCAAGCGGAGGGGGGAGCATACTCCCCAGCAGCATACAAGAGATCATGCAGCTCTATAGCCGCCAGATCGCTTCCATGTAAACAGACATCGTCAGCAGTTTAAAACGGTACCAAGATGCAGCCGCCTTCATCTCGCTATAACTGCGTCTGGATACCGCCTTTTGTTTCTGTACAGTGGTCCTGAAACTGGTAAAAAGACCCTGTCACCAACCTACAAAAATGCTAAGAAAAAAGGAGAAAATGTAAATGCTTACTGAATGCATTCACCTTTCCACAAATAATTTGTATGCACTTGCAATGTCTAATTAGTGTGCAGGCCCAGCTCCTCTGCCTTTCCCCTTAACTCCTCATAAAACTTTTATGTAGCTACCAGCGGAGAAGAGAAGGGGAATACTACAGAGTATGACTTTAGTGACAGCTTTAGTGCTGGGGCTGCTGACATCACATCCAAAATGGCAGCACAGAAATTAGAGCTGCAGCTAACGATTATTTTCAAAATCGATTAGTTGGACGATTATTAAGTTCGATTAATCGGTTAATCGGATAAAAAAATTAAATACATTTAAAAAAATGGCTCCAGTGATGGACTACTAGTCTGTATTGAGATTGTAGTCCATCACAGGAGCAAGCTTGGAGCGGTGGAAGTAAAGAAAAGGAAAAAAAAAGTGTGGTGTGCAATATAGTGAAATGAAAAGTGTAAAATTATACAGCAATTAATGTAGAATGGCACCGCCTATTAAGGACTACAAAACCCAGCAATAGTACATTATACAGCACAATGCAGAATACCACCAGCTATAGAGGAGTACAACAAATCCCAGCAATAGTACATTATATCTGGTAGTATTCTGCATTGTGCTGTATAATGTACTATTGCTGGGTGTTGTAGTCCTCTATAGCTAGTGGTATTCTGCATTGCGCTGTATAATGTATTATTGCTGGGATTTGTTGTACTCGTCTATAGCTGGTGGTATTCCGCATTGCGCTGTATAATATATTATTCCTTGATTTGTAGTCCTCCATACAGCGCAATGCAGAATACCACCAGCTACAAAGGAATACAACAAATCCCAGCAATACATTAAACATACAGTGTACAATGTATTGCTGGGATTTGTATTCCTCTATAGCTGATCTAATATACATCACAATGTACCATCAGGTATAGAGGAATACAAATCCCAGCAATACATTATAGAGCACCATGTGTGGGAAAGTGCAGGCTTACCTGAGCAGTCTTCCAGCAACTTGTTTCTGAGATCGGGCCTATTGGCATTCCCTCACGCCTGCTCCTCCTTACTTCTTCTCCCCGCGCACCTGTGCCGATCGTGGATTTGGGCGAGCACTGAGCGTGAGGCGGGAGGAGGTGTGGATGCGGGCGGGCCTGGCAGCGGCGAGCGTGAGGTGGGGAGGAGGTGCGGCGTGCAGCGTGTGTGGAGCCGTGAACAGGGCCAACCAATCGGAAGCCGATTAATCGATTATTGAAAAAGTTGACAACTTTTTCAATAATCGATTATAATCGATTATGTCGATTAGTTGTTGCAGCCCTAACAGAAATCTCAGAGCTTTTGGATGTCTGCATAAGGGAGACTTCTACAGGTGACTAACATGCATAAAACACAATAAATGCACATATAGTCTTACAAGATGATTGTCATTGAAACTAATAGTCTAGTGACAGGATCTCTTTATAAAAAAAGAGAGCAAAACAAATGTAATCAAAATAAGACTGGAACAATCATTTATGAAATGATTTACACAAGTTACATTTATCACAGAAATAACATTTGGGTTAGATAAGAGTTTTGCACTCAGTTGTTGTTTTTTTTTAAATGAAGTACCTGTATAAAAATTCCGTACCAAGACTTGGATCACTGCATCATCTGAATTTGTAAGTCAATAGGAAAACCTCTGATCCTGTCCAACACGGAGCAGTTGTTTTTTTTAGATCTTTTTGTTATCTTCCTGGATTGCAGGTATGAAATTCCAAGCAAGGAATGTTCTCATGTGACCCACCTATGATTCCAAAGCCGCTGGTGTAGCACTCACAGAAATCTCTTCTAAATACATTGCAAAAAGGATTTGTGACAAGACAGAACAGAATTGTGACAAATCTTAACAGCTACATCTGTGAGAATGTAGGATAAGATATCCCGTTTCTTATTTGGGTTTAGAGGGCAACAGTACTTTTAGGACATTAAATATCCAGACAAAAAATATATTTTAAAGTAACACTAAATCTTAAACATGCATTCAAGTACCTTAACCATTAACAAAAATGTATCTTATTTGTGTATCACTGGGCTGTGGATCCTCAAATCATCTCTGAATTGGTGCTGACACTGTCCTTCCTTCTGGAGGGTGGCTACTTTTGTTCTCCATGGTCCCTGTGTGTGTTGTGAAGTAGCCACTGCTCCAAGCTCACTCCTGTGATGGACTACAATATCATGTTTAGTTTACTCATTTGTATTGAGATTGTAGTCCATTACAAGAGTGAGCTTGGGGTGGTGGCAACTTTACAACACACACAGGTACCATGAGGAAAGAAAGTAGCCACCCTCCAGAAGGACAGGAAATTCAGAGATGATTTGAGGATATTTTATGATGGATATGTTATGTCCTAAAAGTACAGTTGCCCTCTAAACCCAAATAAGAAACATGATACCTTATCCTACATTCTCACAGATGTGGCAGGTAAGATTAGTCACACCGGTCAGACAGGTATGAGGACTCTTTTGACTCTTCAACAGTCTAAGCCAGCCTTTCCTTAAAAGGGGTTCTAAACTGCTAGCAAGCAGTAGATATATGCAAAAAGTTGTTTTTTTGTAAACCAAAACGCTTTAACAGCGGTTTAAACTTACCTCGTTATCGCTGCGCACACCCGCGCCGAGAATCAGGAACTGCTCGTGCGGCCGCAAAGGATCTTGGGGCATGCGCAGTTCGGATTCGCGGCCGGGAGAGGAGCAGAGACGCAAGGTAAGGCTATGGCCGCGTGCACCCGCATGCAGACACCGCTGGATCGGAGGGACAGAGGAGTCAGCGCTGGGTCGGAGAGCCGCCGCACCGCTGGAGGGACAGATGAAAACATCAGGAAAGAAGAAGATCGGAATAAGAGACATCATTTAAGGTAAGTGCTGACATTAACATGGGGGGAGGGAAAACATTTTTTGACTTTAATGTCACTTTAACTTATTTATCCCCGAGGAATCCTTGGAATAATTTGGAGGTCTCAGGAAACCCCTTCAAAAAAAACTATTATATCTGTGTCACTGTACATTAACATGATCAGTAAGTTGGAGAACATTTAAAATAAGAAAGAAATACAATGTCTCTAATGTTTAAAAGAAAATGGCATAATTACAATATTTGACAGCCAGAGTGTTTTACAACACTCTCCTGCTCCATACAGCAATCATGGAATCAATAGGGGGTCGGGGGATCCGTAGCGAAAAGCCCCTTTACACGGGGGATCCGTAGCGAAAAGCCCCTTTACATCGGTGATCAGGGATGGACAAATTAATATGGAATTCAGGAGCCAGTCTGTCCAATCCAGGAGCCAGCAGCAGCCAGCTCCATTGACAACAACTGGAAAAAAACCCTCTAAATTTAGGCCACAGATGTAATTTGTTAAGGAGCATTGGCTACCTGGCTCCTGGGATTTGACCATCCCTGACTTACACTGGTGGTCATTGTAGATGGGAACCTGGTTGAGAAGATCTGGACAGATTATTTAGCTAAACAAAGCTAGCATTAAACTGTGAGATGCAGGAACGGGGGTATGTCTAAGTACAGAATTCAGTGGGAGCCTCATTGAATGGTCTGACACCTAATATGAGGATATTAGTTTATACAGTTCTCTTACGACATGTTTAGGGCTACAACTAAAGATTATTTTCATAATTAGTGGGCCGATTCTTTTTCGATATTAATCGGATAAAAACATTTTTTATACCATCCTTAATTTAAAATAAAATACACAATGCAGTGTTACAACGTTTACTTCAGAAGAAAACTGCATGCACATTTTTTTACAATCGCACTGCACTGGAACGCACTGCATTGCAGTACCATGTGTTCCAGTGCGGGCAATCACACTGTGGGTGGGAGGTGCGTTTCTGGTGCCATTGAAATGAATGGCACTGCAACGCACCTCCAGCTGCAGAATTTGTCAGGCCAAAACCAAAAATGACTTTTCCCCTCCTTTTATAATTTTTTTACTTTTGAATAATTATATCGTAAGCACATGGCGCTTGAATAGCTTCAGCCAGGGATAACAGCTGCCAGCGGCAAGATTCTGCAGACGCCAGCTGAATGAAAATACAGCAGGTAGCGGGCTGGTGCAATATCCAGCCTGTTATTGGTCATTTCAAGTTGCAATAGCAGGATGGCTATTGCACCTGCTCTCTGCTTGCTGTGCCCTCCTCCCAGCATCGATAACTATTCCCATTATAGATTGATTAGTTGGTTGCAGCCCCAGACATGTTTGATAAGACCTAGCCATTCTTTATAAAACAAACCTCCCTGACAGCTTAAACAAAAACAACTTTTACAGCTTTCCCTGGCCAAAATGTATAAAGGTTCAAAGCCACAGCAGTTTGGAAACCCGAATAATGTAGATAACATGGTCTAACTCATGATATTTCTGCAAGTGTTTTCAATGGACAATTACAACAAATAAACCTCAGGAAAAAAAAGCTGGCCACAATATTACCACATTTCCTTAACGCAAACCTGTGCTATGCCCATTACACACAATTTTGCTTAAAGGAGAACTATGAGGTGAGTGCTTTTCACTCACCTCATAGTTCTAGCCGACCTGTGACAATGAGACTGTCACAGGTGGGCTCAGTAGATCGGGAGGTGAGCGAACACATGCCGGTGTTTGCTCACTTCTCGATCCTGTCACGGCAGAGGGAGGGGCTGGATTCCCCCCTCGGATCCGCCAGCGCTGACTGGCGGAACGGACGGGGGAGGGGGCGGGTACCGCTGGCTCTGCCTCTAGACAGGCAGAGCCAGCTGTCAGTCATGCAGCTGGGCGGATCTCGACATCGATGTCGGGATCCGCTCCGGCTGCGGCGTCTCAGTATACCGCGAGCTGTAGCTCGCGGTATACTGAGCTTAGGGTAACGGGAGGACGCTAGTTTGTGTCCTCCCGTTACACTAAGGAGAACTAGGGGAAAAGCCCTGACCCCATAGTTCTCCTTTAACGCTGAAGTTTACCCTGCTTCTATTTTGCCCTCTCTGGTTCCTCCCTCCTCGACACATCAACATGCTAATGAAATTTGGAAATTAAACCAGTCCGTTTTCATCACATATTGTACTGTAGTCCCAGTAACATCATTACTGGATTTGTGTGCTTCTATAAGCAATTCAGGCAGATCATGGCTGGTGGGAGGAGATAGCAGGGTGCTGTACATAGCTTCCTGAAAACATCACAGCTCTCAGCACCTCAGTACTCCTTTAAACTGCCCTCAGCCCTGGTGCAAGAAGCTGGCTGGCTCTTGGGAGGAGTTATGCCAATATCAAAATGCCTAGGTGACTGGATGTCAGTCTGGAGGCCGGGGTGCTGCTGGGCACAATGTATTTGCACGCAGACCACTCTAGGTACAGCAACGTGCGATGCTGAGCCTCCATGATTGAAACAACTGAAATCCAATTAATGCAAGGGCAGTGCCATGGACAGTCAAGTTGGGGAGAAAGGGGTTAGGTGATACTGGATGTCCTCTAGCCAGGACATGAGACAGGTTCTATCTGACATGCTGCTGCAGCAGCTACCAATGCAATGTAGATATTAAAGATTAACACTGGGATTTTTATTTAAAAAATACCCTTGTAGTGGGTGGCTGACACCCCAAACACCTCCACCCCATCCCCCGGGCATTCTATGCAAGGACAGCAAGGCTCTGTCCGCATTCTGCAGCACTGAAGCGAAGGGCCCCAGAGGGCGGTATAAGGAAAGTATTACAGCTTATTTTAGGAGGTGACAAGCACTAAATAGTAGGCATTAGCTGACACTGCTGTGGAATCAAGGAAAGCCAGTAAACATAATAGACTGTGTGTAGATATAGATATATATGGTACAGATAAATGTGTGTTACATGAACCTGTTCTCATGTCACTGCCCCATCCTAAGTCTGGTATAATGCTGCTTTTCCATAACCAGTACAGACATGTATACAGTACAACTGCACAAGACATTGACAAATGAAGCCATGCCATATATATTTATAAAATGTCACAAGGGTGACAGGTAGTATAATGCGCAGAGCTCATAGTTGTCTCTTACCTGTGGTCTCCCCCTCCACCTCGTACTACCAGTATGAGCCTCTCTTCCTCTTCCTCCTGTCCTCAGTATGAGGCAGGAAGCAGCGTATTGTCCAGCGGCTCTCACAGCACTTACTACAAGACATTGACAGGGTAAAAGACTGCTGCTCTCTGAGTGTCTGCAGTACGGCTGGACGGCTGACTTGGCTGGCGGCCATTTTTCCGGAGTCTGTGTACTGTGAATTGTGCGGCTTGAGTCTAATAAGTGAAACACGTGATGAAGACCAAAATGTCATCTGTGATTAGCGCTCTAGTGATCGGAGTGTGATAGGACCTCGCATAGAGTGCATGTTGTGTATTGATAGCGCAGAAGAGTTAGGGCTGCCATCTTGTGGCTGGCGTTCTGCCAGCCGTAGCAATTACTTATGTACTGTTTACATGGGAACTTATATGTCATGTATCTTTATCTTTGTTTGGCATATTGGCAGCACATAGGCTCAAAATGTACAACATTTTGATAACCGTTCCTTTGTTTCCTTTTTCTGTCAACTAATTGATGTTTGTAGTCAAAGCTGAAGTCGCTACACTGCAAGGGTTAAATGCTCATTATTTTTTCTAGGAGAACGTTAAGGCCTCATGCATATGGGTGTCTGGGAATTCCTGTGGCAAGAACCTGCAGATTCTTCCAGCAGAAATCCCAGGCTGGTCCGTGCAGATACAGATTGAAGTTAAAGTGACATTAAACCCTCAGATTTTTTAACATAAAGCAATACTGTGATGTGTGCCTTACTGTAATCCATGGTTGTTTCCCTTCTGTTTGCTGCTCTTCCTTTTAAATCTGTTCTCATGCTGGGCAGAACTTCTGTTTTGCAGCAGAGTGCCTTGTCTCTGGAATGGATACATGGTGTCTGTGTGTTGGTTTGCAACCTGAGCCAGCACTACAGGAAGAGGCACTCAGCTGCAAAGGGAAGTTCTCCCCCAGCATGAGAAGAGATGAGGATTTAAAAGGAAGAGCAGCAAAGAGAAGGGAAACTACCATGGATTGCAGTAAGGTACACATTACAGTATTGGTTTATGTTAAACAAATCTGAGGGTTTAATGTCACTTTAATGACAGTAGCCAAATCTGTCCGTGGCTGTCCGCGTGTAATCGTACATGGAACCGTTACCTGTGGACCAGAAGAGTTGCTTGTCCAGGGATGCAGAAAGCTTGCATGGCACAGCGGCTGCATCTGTACTGCCCCCAGTGCCGTTGCTGTACAGCTTTCTCGCACAGGGCGCCTAAAGGCCTAAGGCCGGCCCTGACTGCCCCACCTGGGATTCCTACCATAAGAATCTGTAGGTTATTGCTGGAGGAATCCCCAGATTTCTGTGTGCATGGGGCCTAAAAAGTACTTCCAATTACCTTATCTCTCACTCCCACAAGCTTCCTTCTCTCCATGCGACCAGTCCCCAAAAGCTGCTTCTCTTCGGTGCACCATCAGGAGATTGCACTCTGTCATCATCATCTACAATGCAGGTCCAGCAGTCCTGTAAGTGAGGATGCACAGGGCCAACCACAACTGGGAGCGTCAGTAGGAAGAGGAGAACTTCACTTGCTGGGGAAGTGAGGAATAAAGAGGGCAGCACAGTGGCCTAGTGGTTAGCCTTGTAGCACTGGGGTCCTTGGTTGTAATCCCAGCCAGGACACTGCATGGAGTTTCCATGTGCTTGTGTGGCTTTCCTCCAGGTACTTTGGTTTACTTCCACACCCCAAAGATATGCTGGTAGGTAACTTGGCCCTACTATATTTATGCATGTGAGATAGGTATCTTAGATTTTAGTTTTCTAGAAGGCGGGGACTGATATGAATGTACAATATGTAAAGCACTGCTTTAAGAACAACTCCGGGCAGAAGTTTTGTTAACCCTTGCAGTGGGGCTACCCCCGCACGACACAGGTTTTTTGCCCCAAAAAAGTTATATTCATCTAAACCTCCGATCCAGCCAGCTCTTAGACTGGTCCCTAGAGCATCTCTCTGCCACCTCTGCAGTGGTCTAAGAATTCTCGAGTCATTATGTCCAATAAAGTGTATTGGATGTGGGAACACCAAGGGACATACCCTGTTTCCCTGAAAATAAGACCTACCCCAAAAATAAGAACTAGTACTATTTTTTGGAATTGCTAAAATATAAGACCTACCCCGAAAATAAGACCTAGTTGTGACCATTGCCAGGGCTGGTGGTGGCATAAGCGGGAACCTGAAGAGCCGCGGGAGAGAATCAGCTGTGCCAATGAAGCCAGCACTAGAGGAAGCGAAGCAGCACCGGAGTTAGCAGAGCCGCATAAGCCGATGCTTCCTCTATATCGCCGACTCCTGTCACAGGCGGAGTAATACCAAATGCACTCCGTCTTTGAGGAATCGATATTGAAAGTGTGCTTCGCTTTTTCTGGTTACCAAATTGCTCTTGGAAAGGTACGGCACCCCTGATCACCCTATTATTAACTTTGCCATTTTGGATTATTTAATTTGGATTTGCATTAACTTTGGATTGTTATACATTAAAAAAATAAATAAGACCTACCCCGAAAATAAGACCTAGTGTGTTTTTTTTTAGCCAAAAAAAATATAAGACAGTGTCTTATTTTCGGGGAAACACGGTACAATTGCCGAAACGAAGAAAGAGACAGGCTGGAGGGAACACTGCCGGCT
>NW_017306275.1:4722154-4735250 GCF_000935625.1 Nanorana parkeri | reverse complement strand
AGGAAAGCAGACCCTTTTTTGGGGGGGGGGGGAGGTTTACCCTAGGCAAAAACGAGCAGTTAACCCTGACAGTGCAGAGGTTGCCTCACTGCAAGGGTTAATACAATTTCTGCCCGGAGTTCTTCTCTAAAACAGAATTATAGCCCAACCTTTTTTTTTAAAATATATTTTTTATTAAGGTAGTTTTTTCGTTTATCAGGTCAAATAGTCTCCAAACATGACACAAACAATCAGCCCGAGTATGAGCAGATGTGACAATATAGGTAAGATAAGGCCATATAATAAACATAAACAAAATCAAACTCAACTATTAGGCACCAATAAAATGCATAGTTTAGTATGGTAGTTAAAAGTGGCATAAGGCCTTGCTGATTGCCTACGCTTCAGGTCTATCGTTAAGAGCAGTGAAGATAACTCAGGTGACCTCCAAGGCTCCTAGTGTGTGAGATAGTTGAGCCTTTAAGTACCAGGTCGTAAGGATAAATGGAGACATTATTTGGGACAGTTCGGAACTTTCAAATGCGGCAGTAGCGAAGTATCGCCAGCGCCTGAAAAATGTTGACGTTTTTAGTTCAGTATTTAGTTCCGCATCCATCCTTTCCCTATTAAATAACATTTTAAGCTCTCCCACAACCTCTGATAACCGGGGTGCCGACGGGGGCATTCCATGAACGCATTATGCATCTCCTGGCTGCCAGCAAGCAGATGTGTATCCAATCTGAGCCTTTGCGTACAGGAGGAGGAGTTGTATCCAAAGAGTCCCAGGATGCACTGAACAGGAATAGCAGAGGAGACAAAGGTGGTGACCAGGACACAATGGAAGTGATGTAGGTGGAGATTTGGGACCAGAACACGCTGATAGAAGGGCAGAACCACAGGCAGTGTGCCAAGGTTGATAGCCCAACCTTTTTATTGCCATAGTTCTCTTTAGGGTCACATATACTAATGTCCTCCTGTGACCCAAAACTCAGCGTATAGTGGGCGCTGCAGCCAGGATGGATCCTGACAGTATTGTTGGGGTCAACTCCCGCTGCCTGATTGACAGCTGGCTCTGCCTCTCTAGGGACAGAGCCAGCTGTGCCCGCCCTCCCTGCAGGGAGTGATGACTGACAGTCACCGCCCTCTGCAGGAGAACATCGGGAACTGAGTGATCAGCGGATTGTGGAGAGACAGAGAGTGCTTTTTTAGTCCAGTAAGATTATAAAATGACAATTATATGGTTAAAATAAAGATCTTTAGCCTTGTGCCAAAGCTTTGTGCAAGACATCGCTGACTAGCATGGCAGCTTAATCATAGGGTCACATATCAGAGTGTAGGTTGGTAACAGGTAAGATTTACTATGGCATATCACAGTGTGGTATATGACAATATGGCGTTTTGTAGCATGGCATGGCACCTCGGTAACATGGAGTATAGTTAGAAAGTAATGAGTAATATGACATATACCTAACACAGCCCTGTCAAGTCACCTGAATGAATGTGACCATCACCTGGTTTCTCACTCCATAATCCCTCTTAGGTTGCCCAAAACCTCTTGGGAACTTGATTGCACAGAATACATGGCTTAGCCTCTATGCATGTGCAAGGTTGCAGCTCTTTCTGTTTCTTCTACTCTTAGTTTTTGCACTGTTAAGGTACAGCATATTTGAATAGCATGGTGTGCCACCATTGCATAGCTTCTTCTGCACCATCACCTACTCAACATCTTTGTGCTTTGTGTTGTGCCAAAATGCAAGCTGAGCAATTTCCTCATACTGTCCCGGCCTTTGGCATGAAAATTATTTGTATTTTATAGGACTATTAGGTTTCCATTTTGTATGACCTTCAAAATACCACACCTCGCTTATTTGGAACCAAATCCCTCTGTACCTTTGTCCTGCCTCTTTTGGGTCTGACATATAGATAGATATCTATGAGAAGGTAATATTTTATTACCAAAAGTGTTAAAATGTCTTCTTGCTTTCTCTTCTATTGTAATGTTAGGAGGGGTTGTGTGGAGTGAGGGTCTTCTCCACTGTATTTTAATGGAGTTAAAAGAGAACTATGGGGTGAGTGTTTTCCCCATTGTTCTCTTTAGGCTCATGGAAGGACATATACTAACCTCCTCCCATGACTCAAAGCTCAGTATATTGTGGACTAATGCCCGCAATATACTGAGACGCCACAGCCGGGACAGATCCCGACGATACTGTCTGGATCCACCGAGCTGCGTGAGTGACAGCTGGCTCTGCCTATCTAGAGGCAGAGCCAGCTGTGCCCACCCCCTCACCCATTCGTTCCTCCACTCAGCGCTGAGGATTGGATAGGGGAGAGGGGGTATCCCTGTGGGGTGCGGTGACTGATAGTCACTGCTCACTGCAGGGAGAGGATCGGGAAGTGAGCGGATTGGTGCATGTTTCTGCTCATACCCAATCGATAGAGCCAAAGAAACTGTTACAGGTCGGCTCTAACTATGGGGATGAGTGGAAATCACTCACCTCTTAGTTCTCCTTTAATAAGAGAAACACAATCCTCAAATTTCAGTCCCAAATCTTTCTATTAGTACAGATCACTGTGAAAGTGCTCAGAAAAACCTGGAATCAGCCATCTTGCTTCTGCAAAAAAACATCTAAAAGGTAAGACATTTTAAATAATTTTTAGTGATATTCTTTAGTCACTTATTATTAACCAGTTGACATCCGCGGTGTTAAACCCCCTTCCCATCCAGGCCATTTTTCAGTATTCAGCGCTGCGGTACTTTGACTTTTGTAAAATATAAAAGACGGGGTCACGTCGGGTAAAAAGACACCAAACATGTCAAGCTTTAAAATTGCGTGCGCGCGCGAAACCTCAAGAAACGATAATACCCAAAATTGGCCATAGGCGAAGCGTTAAAAGCTGTTACCGCTCGTCAGTTTAGTGTTATCAGTGATTGATGTCCCTAAAAAAATGAGCACATATATAGACGATCGGCGGGCTATGGAGCCGCTAATCGCCTATATGTGAAACACCCGGTAACGGGTGTGTGCAATGGTCGGGTCTTTTCTGCCCGTGCGTGCCCGCTAGGGGGCGCGCGCGTGCAGAAAAAAACTGCCATCTGGAGACGGCAACCCGCCAATGCTGCAGTGCCGTCCGTCCGTTTTTTACTACGGGCGGACGGCAAGTGGTTAAAGAGACAAGTTTTTTGAGAACATGTAGATTTTTAGTTCTGAAAATGGTTAGAAAGTGACATACAGGGGGCGTGGCTTGGCAATGGCCGTGTGTGCTGTGCATTCACTGCGCTCCCGCCTCAACTTTACTGCAAAAGACCTTGCATCCATCTCCATACCCTATTAGGCACCATGAAAAAAAAGGGGAAGGCGAAGGGATCGCAATACACCCCAAAAACTGCCTTCAAAAGGCTCTTTGTGTACCCGACTCACCTCCCTGACGATCGCCCCCCTCGGGTGCGGCTGCGGCCTGCGAGTGCCGGAGAAGCCTCCGCGCCGACTGGCCTAGAGTACAGGGAGGCCCCCTCCAAAGAGGACTTTTCTTCCCCGATCAGCATGGGGAGCCACCCGACCCACCGGGAGGACGTGATGCGGGACATCCGGCCCGATTCGCTGCCGGACACTTCTCCCACTCTGGGGGAGAGACCAGGGAGACCCATGGAGGAGCCGCGGCCGCGATCCCCAGGCCGCGATGACGTCAGCGGGCTGGCGGTAATGGAACCCCAGAGCCCAAACGAGGATCGGACCCCTCTAACACAACCCCGAGACCACATGGGCCTGACACCACAATCGCCCTCCACATCGAGGGAACACACAGACTGGTCCTTCCCCCCAGTGATAGACAATGCAGAGGACTCCATGGGCTCATGGGGATCTGAACCCATATTACCCCCCCCCCCCACAGGATTCTCCAGCAGGGGCCCTTGAGATACCTCCCTCCCCTGAGATCCTAACTGAGGACCTTAAACGCCTTATAAGTGCACTTCCCACTAAAGCAGATCTGGCGTCAACTTTCCCAACTAAAGCGGACTTTGAATCTTTTGCTACCCGCATTGAAACTGCCTACAAGCAGGATCTGGCCGAAGTTAAACAAGAACTCTCCTCCATTACCTCCCAGGTTGCTTCAGTGGAACAAATGCAGTCTGATCTTCTCCGTAGGGTCGCTGCATTAGAGGCTACCCAATCCACTTCTCAACAACAGCTATACTACATTTGGACAACTTGGACAATCGGGGCAGACGGAATAATGTACACATTCGGGAACTCCCTGAATCTACTGGCCCCTCAGACCTTCGGGCTACTGTCTGTGACATCTTCAACCTTTACTTGGAAAACCCTCCGGATACACCCATTGAGATTGACAGAGCACACAGGTCTCTGGGCCCCAGACCGCAAGATCCGAACAGACCGAGATGTAGTCTGCAGAATACATTTCTTCGCTGTCAAGGATGATATTATGCAATGTGCGTGGCGTAAAGGTCCATTAGACTTTGATGGTGCCACTGTCCAACTATATCCGGACCTCTCCAGACGTACTTTACTTATGAGACGCTTGCTTCGACCGCTACTAGAGGCTATACGCCACTCAGGTGCCACCTACAAATGGGGTTTCCCGTTTCATCTTGTGGTTCGGAAATCGGATCTGACCTTTGTATTGAAGATCCCTGCGGATCTGCCTGCTTTGTTTACTTTCCTGGAGATCGACTGTGTTGCGGTACCGGACTGGCTCCATCCCTCACTGGAGCCGACAGTTGTACGCACACGCAACCAAGATGGCCCCCCACCTAAATAATACTCGTTATCGTCCACGCCCTTCTGGCAGAGCCTCTAACGGCCCTCGCAACATCACTCGGAGGACTGGACCGCGCACAGGACCCACGAATACCCGCGAGGCCTGATTCTCCCTGCCACTGTAACGTACATGGCTGGTGATACTATGTGCCATTCCCCCTCTGCTGGCTGACTGTATCTTGCTTTCCTTCAGGTACCTGACTGTACTATGTTCTCTTTAGGATGAGCAGGATGCGGCCTACCGGACCTTCGCTGTGGACTACCTCACGACACCGTACCATCACAGAAGTACCTTAAGGGTGAGGTGCCTGGTCCTTCCGGTAATGAGAACCCCCCTCCTCCCCCCAAATTTATGGGGGGTGGATTGGGTATGAGACCACACTACATGTTTCCATACAAAATGTACCTATATATGCCTCTTGTACACAGGAGTCCTCTGGGTTGGTCTAGGGCCCTTCCCTTTTCATATCCTGTATTTACATATCTAAGTATTACTCAAGTGATTCCTCCTCTGTAATGTTTAATACACAGTTTTTATTTGCCGGTTCGGAGTCAGTGGGCGGGGTCCAGGTCCCTGGCCTTACCCATCACGAGCTGCGATGACCCTCCGGAGTCCTGAGCCCTGGAGGCAGGAGCCGTGGTACCTCCCTCTCCCTTCCTCCGTTTGCTTTATCAGTTTTCCTTAAATTGAGTTTTCTTTATTCTAGGGATGCATCAATACCCGTATTTCGGTATCGAGTAGCGATATTTTTTTTTTGGGTACTCATCGATAGCGAAAGTCCCATTAAGGAAGCCAGGCAGCGTGTAATGACTTGCCCTCTGGCTTCCTGATTAGCCGGGCGGCGTGTTAAGTCTCGCCATCTGGCTTCCCGAATTAGCAGGGAAGCCGTCCCCATGCGTCTCATCACTAGGTGACTAGTACGCACAGAGCTGGCTTTCTGGCCAATCAGGAAGCGGGGCGCCGTGTAATGACGCGGCGCCCAGCTTCCTGATTGGCCGGGAAGCCGGCCCCATGCTCCCTTTTCATGAAGTGACGAGGGAGCATGAAGCCGGCTTCCCAGACAATCAGAAAGCCGGGCTGCCCAACTTCCTGATTGGCAGGGAAGCCGGCTCCATGCTCCCTTGTCACCAGTGATCAGGGAGCCGGGCAGAGTGTAATGACTCGCTGCCCAGCTTACTGATACCGGAAGTATCGGGCTAGGCATCGGTGCATTTGGGCGAGTACTAGTACTCACCCAAATACTCGCCATCCGCACCAAATACTAGTATCGGTATATCCCTACTTTAATATACTACAGCAAAAATCAAAGAATACCTCACAATATCACTGGAAGTCTCCAGCTTCTGCTCTGTAACTTGCTCTGTCTGTAATATCACCAATTACTTGTCTAAGGTATGTTGTGATACCTTGCTGAAATGTCAGTTGTCATGTATTCTTTTGTTGTACCTATGTAAATGCATCAGTGTGGTGGAACATCGGTGTGGAGAGCACCAGCTGCACGATGAGTGAGGAATAAGGTAAGTATCTCAGTTTATTCCTCTACAACTAGACCTAAGGAACAGTTACTTCTTGTGTGGGTCTCACTGCAAAGGTACAATGGCATTTTTGTTTAAATCCTTGACTTCAACCATAACTAGTGCTGGCATTAAAGCTAGTGCCAGATTGGTAGTTGGAGGCTGTGGAGGAGGAGAGATTTCAGAAGAACTCCTCAGAGTACTGAGTTTTAATGAGGTGCGTTGCCTGAGCAGAAAAAAGTGATTGAAGGGGATGATAAGATTAAAGTGTTTTCTGAATACAAACCTAAAGTCGAACTCAAGGCTAAAGAGTGTAAGGCTAGTTGCCTCCAAAACTGGATACGGCCTTGAAGGATCTTTTGAGGCTATTACAACATATACAAGTAAGCTCCTGGAACAGATTAGTACAAAACTACATCTTTTTTCTACCAACCAGTGAACTTAATGCTGACCTCTTTACATGCTATTTACAAAAGATCCTGAGGAGCAGAAGAGAATTTACATTATGTAAACTCACATTTGCTATAGTTTTCTAACCAACTAACTTTGATACAGTTTATGTAAATAGACTTTCAATTGGCAATGAAGGCTGGAACTCAAAACAAAGTTTATTTATCTGGTCTAAAAAGAACAAACTATTTCTGCTCAGGAGCAGATTAGCTCATGAAGAAGGAACTTGTTGGCCTTCTTTAATTTGCAGTTTAATTTTTTGTTTGTTTGAGGACAGTTTACTCTTGTTGTCTATAAACAATATTAGTAGTATTTTCCATCTGGAATCCTTTGCTAAAGATCACAACTTGGTCATAACGTGACTATATCCCCATGACTAATATGTCCACCTAAATACTTTGACATTTTTTTGTAAGATGTAGAAGGATATCATTTGGTAAAAACTGTTTTAACAAAAACCCTGGTCTGTTTTTTTATAGGTTGAAAAGTGGACAAGAATGTAAAAAAATATAAAATATTTTTAACAAAAGGTTTACATTTTATAAAGGACAATTACAGTATTAAACAATGGCACAATGCCATCGACAAGCTGCAGTGGTCTTTGCAAGCTGAAATCGTTATTTCCTAAATGAAGCCTTTAACCCCACATGGTTACGGACAAAATGTATTTCCACTTTTGCAGCCAAACTGGAATAACACCTATTTTATATTTGTTACATGCTCTCATTCACAAAGCATGACAAACAAAATAAAAATAGCTGCATTCATTATTACTTCTTTTCTTGGGGGGAAAAAAGGTTTTCCTCTACACTGAATGTTCCTTTGGAATACAAGGAGGGTGGGAAGTTATGTTTACAATAACTAACCCTGCCTGGACTGTCTGGTGCTGGCAGATCTCATTATCAGTTGTATATTAGATCTGAACACTGTACTAAACAGCATGTTTAAGAGCTAGAAGCATTTTATGTTAATGAGAGAACACTGAGTGTCCCTAATCTTTCTATGGGGACAGCCAGAGTTTCCCGTTACTTTTAAATTGTACAGAGAACCTGGAATAACACATTCTCAGTGTGACTGATGAGAGTGATGGAGAAACCTCAGTCAGATTCAGGATGAACCTGTTGAAATCCCCATGCAGTGACAAGCACCAGCATGACAGTGCATCCCCATGCAGTGACAAGCACCAGCATGACAGTGCATCCCCATGCAGTGACAAGCACCAGCATGACAGTGCATCCCCATGCAGTGACCAGCACCAGCATGACAGTGCATCCCCATGCAGTGACAAGCACCAGCACGGCAGTGCATTCCCATGAAGTGGCAAGCACCAGGAGTAATCCAACATAAGCCACAAAGAATTAGGCACCAGAGAGCACGTACTAGTGTGTGCGAGAGGCACTTTCAAATCCATTGTGGCTACCCTCTACTTAACACCTGGAACGACATAGTGCTGAGGGATGTTTGCATATATACTGCAGACAAGGAGGGGTTATACAGGATAATGCATAATCCATCATTTGTTTTACACTGCTTAGTGTGTTACAAGCAAGATTTGAACTTGCATATCTCCCTTATGCACTACACTAGGAAAGTTCATTTAGGAAACTACAGATGTTTGCAAACAGATTGTATTTTTAAAACAGGCCTCTATAGAATCTGTACAGAATCAGATGGAAAAATCCAACTTCGTAGATTGATATTGTGTCCTGACTATCATACTCCATCACATACTATCTGTGGTTGTGGTAGAAATGGCTTTTAAAAAAATGTTAGATTGGCTGAAAACGCATGCCTGTTTCTCTTACTGAAACACAGACAACAAATCACTTGGTGAAATAAGGAATTGAATTAGTGGTTAGGAGAAAGTTTTGAGGGTTCAGTAATCATAAATGTGCCCACACATGAATTCTAAACTGATGCTGCTTGGAACTTAAAGCAGAGCTAAACCCTCTTATCCTCCAATCCTCTGAGAATGGCGCCATCTTAGCCTCTATTTAGATCTGCAGTTGCCACGGTGCTGCACACATGACTAGCCACTTGAGAACCGACATAAGCACACTGGCAATTGTGACAGTTGTCACCTTGAATGTATACACTGCACATGCACTAGCAGTCAGAATGTAAATAAAAAAACACTGCAGAGAACAATGTTGCTATATTTGATTAGGGATTTGATTAGGGATTTAATAAGATTAATTGAACTTTTAAAACCTGAGCTCTCTATGGTGAAACCATTAAATCACTGGGTTTAGTTTTGCTTTAAAGCCAGATATGTAGCAAGTAAGGTGTGGCATGGCCTGTAATACACTGAAATGACTTTAGAACAGGAGATAAAAAAGGTGGAAAACATTTTCCATTCATTTTTTAAATATAAAATATACTTCATTTGGGTCCAAAAGTAAAGAATAAAACAAACAAAAATATAGATGGTTTATGGCAGCATTACAACAGAACTGAAAGTGCAAGAAATGGGAATGTTTCCCAAAATGAGAGAGAGAATGGCAAAAGAAAAAGATGCGAACAAATAGACTTACAGCAAATGTGGTCTTTGGGGACAGGTACAATTCATCAACAGTGCTTGATAGAAATACAATAAAATACTTAATATACTATACACATTACATAATGTGATATTGCCTCTCCTACAGTCCATTCGTTTCATTTTGAGTGGAGTAGGTGTGGGTAGGCAATGTATAAGCCTTAACTTTATATAGCAACCTTTAGTTTTTGTACGGTCCACGCCCGTGGACCCCCCCCCCCTCCAATGAAGTCAGAATTACAATTTACAACAGAACTGTAGGATGAATGGTTCTGCATTGCCAGGATAACCCACCCTCACTTTGCCAGAATCTAGTAAAGCTAATATTCAATTTTAGTGTCTGTACCTGAAAAATAATTTTAACAATTGTAGGTCACGTGACCTTCTGGCTGGTTTTCCCCCTTCAGAAGGCCACATCTGGTGATGGCAGAGTAATGGTGCTCGTAAGTCACTCTACTGACATTGCCGATACTTGGGACTATATTTCCTTTGCGACTTTGTGCAGAGGATGGGAGAGTGCCTATGGGCACTGCCAGAGGCTCGCCAAGCCATGAAACCCCCTCTAGTGCCGAGAACTACAGGGGGCAAAGGTTTGACAGCTGATGAGCAGCCTAGACAATGCAGGGTGTAAAAAGTGTAGCTTTCATGAAAACCGCCCATATTAAGTAAAATGCTGCAAGGGAAGAAGAAAGTTGAGTGAGTGACCCCTCCCAGACAGACACTGCACGAGGTAAGCAAAATTACTGAAAAATGTGGAGCTAGAGGGGGAGAAGTTCCCAATGTAAAATCACTAAACATCAATAATTATAGTTCTAGCAACACTTGTGCCCTTCATGCTCTACCCATAATAGAACTAGTAGTTTGGGGCAGAGGTCTGACAAGTAATAAATGAACTCAAAAAACATGAGTAAAAAAAAACACATAGATATAAACTATATAATAAAAACATTTCTATTTGACATAGCGTATAAAAATACATCATGTGAATGTGAAGTGGGCATCTAAAATCTTTACATAAAAACAGAGTATAAAAAAACCAATAATATCTACTCAATGTTGCATATGCATTCCTCTACGTAGTAGTTGTCCCTCAAGGTTTAACTGTCCGGGTAGACAGTGGTGACAGAGTTTTTGTCTTCATTGTAGATCTCATCTCAATGGAAGGGAAGGAGTTTTATACAGTGGGCAGGAAATACTGTGATGGAGGAAGACCACGTCTTCAAACCATGCAGTTCATACACTTTACGGATTTGCTTCCATAGTCGATACACTCTGGCCCGACACACTCACAGCATGCGTTGTGAAACCATCGGTATTTCGATGCTCCCATAGACGTGCAGGAATTCTTGCACTGGTGGATCGACATACAGTCATCAAAGTATACCACTGTGCACATGTGCTCTGCAAAGGAAACATTGAAAAAAATTAGCCATGACTTTAATGTCAAATATCAGTCCCAAAACACCATTGTTTTGTTGTCTTTTGCAATGGTCAAACAATTTCCCCAACAAAAACAAAACTTTAAAAAAAAAAGCCTTACAAGAAATCGTTTTTATTTCTTGTGCGTTGTTGGAGCTGGTCTTGTTTTTACTGGCTCTGTCAAGACAGACCTCTGACCGCCAAATCAGTCTTGGTCGGTAGAGGACGCAGGGCAAGAGAAAGTGATTGGTTAATTGTAGCGTACAAAATAAACAAGGCAATGCATTCTAGGCTAGTCATGGCAGCCCTTTACTTTTACTGCGTTTCTTCATTTTGTTATACTTTGATAATATTCTTTATTGGACAGTGGATGTAACATTTACAGAAGGATCACAGGTGGTTAATCATTCGCTGTAATGTAAAACACATGCACCAAAAGAGTCACTGCATGATAAATATGCCCCCTAGACTTTTAATAATGGTGAACATATTAGTTTGGTGTTAGAGATACTCCACAGGGTCAGTTTGTCCCTAATACAGGGCATAATAGACAGCCCTCCACCAGGGCTTAGATTCAAATGGAAAGACAAATAGGTCAGGGTTTCAGTATTCCTTCTCAGCACACTCGGACAACAAGGACAAACAGGCACTGCCTCCAGCAGCACATCTTTAATATGCCAACTGTGGCTTCCCAGCCAGGTGAAACCTGGTGTGGAATTGTGGCCAGTAAACCCACCCTCTCTTTCCCTGACCGGACTCCAGAGCCCTAACTAGGCAGGAGTCTGTTTGCCTGTCTAAGTTGCCATCTCCTCCATCTACAATATAGGGGATAAATACAGTGCATCTACTACTGCCCCCGAGGTGTGCCAAAGAACTCCTGTAACTTGGTCAGTCACTAATTCTGGAAATTTGACTTTGCAGACAAGTACAAAAAAATACATAATAAAAAGATGACTATTTCTTTCCCTACTACTCATTAAAAGTGTTTAAATGGCAAATAGGGTGTGAGGCTACCTGGCATCCAAACATAAAAACAGCCATTAAATACAATAGTGGCTCTACCACTGGAAAATATGACCAAATCCAAGCAAAGACACTGGGCAAGGGCCAAGTACTGTGGGTGGCTGAAGCACAGCAGCACGCAGAGCTCATGTATAAGTTTAGGATCGTGCAAAAACAAAGACTGTGCAATGCAGGTTTTTATGAGTTTCCTGACAAACATTTATTTTCCTTCTATGACAGCTGCTCTAGAGGAAGTCCTTTTCTGACACTTCTGAAATGTTTATGTACCAAGCACTGCATCACCTCCGGAGTCACAAGTCATATTTAGAATCTAGGTTATATTAGGACATTCTGAAGAAGTAAGGCACATCTGCACAGCCTAGCAGAAGGAGGTCATATCTGGTAGAACAAATATATTGGCTATTACTCAAAGTAAATAGAAAGTTGTCATTAAAAACAGCTCTTCACAGGTTTATGAAATCTAAGTTCTGAACCAAACAATAGCTGTGCATCACCCCAAATTCTAAACATCCTAGCCTTAAAATAAAAACAAGACGTTACATTGAATTTTCAATATTAGCAAACTATCCTTCAGTGTTTTATGAAGAAGAATACTTCCTGTTGTGTTTTGGACAATATACCCAAACTTGGAATGTGATTAATCAGCCTCAGCTAATGCATTGCAGCTTCTGAACCTAAACAGTGCAGATCAACAAAAAAAATCAGAGCACACCAGCATCCTAAAGCCTAGAACAGTAACTTTCAAGTGACACTAAACTCAGGAGTTAAATCTTATAAATGCATTCAAGTACCCTAACTAGTAACAGAAATGTAACTTATTTGTGTATCACTCGGCTGTAGATCCTCAAAACATCTCTGAATTGGTGCTGACACTGTCCTTCCTTCTGGAGGGTGGCTACTTTTGTTCCCCATGGTCCCTGTGTGTGTTGTAAAGTAACCACCAGTCCAAGCTCACTACCGTGATGGACTACAATCTCACATTTAGTTTACCAATTTGTATCGAGACTGTAGTCCAACACAAGAGCGAGCTTGGAGGAGTGACTACTTTACAACACACACAGGGACCATGGGGAACAAAAGTAGCCAGCCTCCAGAAGGAAGGACAGTGTCGGCACCAATTCAGAGATGATTGGAGGATCTACAGCCGAGTAATACACAAATAAGATACATTTTTGTTAATAGTTAAGGCACTTGAATGTTTTTGTTGTTTGTAAAGATTTAACTCCCGAGTTGATTTTTGCAATGGTGTAAGATAGCTTTGCATGTATTCTTTTATCAGTGTGACATACATTCAGAAATCAGCAACAAATTACAAGCTGTAGCTTTGACTTTGGATATTTTTTTTTTTTTTTTTTTAAAAAGACCCAGAAGATGTAATCAGTAAAATACT
>NW_017306275.1:4692781-4721948 GCF_000935625.1 Nanorana parkeri | reverse complement strand
ATATTTTTTTTTTTTTTTTTTTAACAAGACCAGAAGATGTCATCAGTAAAATACTTTAATATGATGCATCTGCTTGTTAATCTCCCCTATGCAAAGAGCTGGAAGTTGTTCAATTCTCAACATCTTGCTGTGAAATAATATAATACATAAGCACCACAATGATTACATAACAAGGAATCCTAGCGCACAGCAGAAGCAAGCGGCAAAGGGTGGGCCAACTCAATATTGAACCCTCACGGACTAGGACTGGGATGCCATTAAAGTTCATATGCGTGTAAAGGCAGGTGTCCCAATACTTTTGGCAATATAGTGTATATTTGTTTTAGAACATAGTATATCACCATTGCTGCTATTACTACTAACATTCCAGTACAATGCCACATTATTGTGAGTATAAATCAGAAATTGGATTTATATTGGATTATGTGGTGCTAGGTCCCGTTTTTTGGTGAAAACAGCCAAGCTAATTTTGAAATGCCAGACCTATAGGCAGAACCCAAATGCTGGTCTATGGCTGCCGGGTTTATACGGACAGATGCCCGTTTACACCTTGTTACCCCCCGATTCCAGCCAGAAAAACATTTGTGCCGGATTGGGGGTAATCTGGTTCCCCATAAAACGAGATGGGGCCCGGTCATTACTTTTTCAAAGGAGGAAAAAACTGGACGCACACAGATGTCACAGTGGTGACATCTGCTCTGATCAGCAGGGGATTTGTGCACAGATTGCCTCCTGATAAGCCCATGTGAAAGGGGCCTTACTGTATTTATACAATGGACATTTTGCATGGGAACTATGATTACTGAAGGGATGATCTAACAACTGAATGTGTACATGTGCAAACTGCACACATATGTGTCCAGAAAGATGTACACAATCTGTGCCCTGTACATACACAAGTTGACTACTGCATCCTTGCTACTGTAGGAAAGGATGCTGAGCACTCAAGGAATTTGCAGGAATTTGCTATTATAACTATTTGGATTATATCAATACACATGTATGAAATCATTGGTTATATGTATACAAAAAAACCCTATGCAGGGCAGTGTAAGATATATGAATTGTATGGATTTTTAACTTTTATTCATTTTTTGTATATAAATAAAATTTTATATATTTTTAGTCAACTTTATATGCTTGGTCAATTACACCTCTCCGGAAACCCTATTATTTTCTGTTTTTCTGCTAAATGATCAAAGCCTGGCACTGAAAGCAATGGTGCCAAGTGCCATTGCTTTTGGGTTTATTTAGCCAGCCTTTCAGTAGAGAAGTGAAAATATCTGGTGGCAGTTAGAATTCTACTAATGACATCTTATGCAGGATTGAAGAAACCAAATTAACTGAACCCTCATGCATCCATACATACCAGACATATTCCATAACATGTTCTCTTCTACATTTATAAAGAATCAATAGTTGGTCAGATCAAGACATTTTAGAGCAGCTGAAAATCATGCAGTATACAGAATGTACATGGTTACAAGGACTGATAGATGTATTGATCTACATTTAAAAAATTATGTCAATGTGTTCTGTCATCACAAGTCCCCCTCTACACCCCATAGCCAGATTTTTGGCTTAAGATTGACATTTCTGAAATGTCTAAAGTCTTCCTAATTCGGTCACAAGCATGTGTGCCCCCAAGGCCCTATGACATATAGCAAATATTAATGGTTCCTATGCTTAAGCTCTAGACCAGCATTTTAATGACAAAATGACAACAATCAGCTAAAGTGAAATCTCATAAGATGTTTTCAAACATAATTTGTTTCTTTACATTAAAGACAAACTTTTTCTTTGTTCAGAAAATTACTTATTTACATGATCCTTTTCTTAAACCCAACCTTAAACCCCCCCAAAAAACAGTATTTTCCAATTAGGTATGCATGATAGGGTTCTCACGCCAACTCTTCCAAGGGTAGTCCTGATGTGTCAGTGCTGACATATATTATGTATAATGATTTAGCAGTTCAAACACACTGTGAAATGCTGACTTTACCAAACAGTAAACGCAGGCAGTCATATACAGTATATGGAACACGGGTCAATTTTGGCACCACACATCTGACTGTGCAGTAAGCAATACATCTACATAGATTGCAAGTTAAATATAAACCATTAAAATGATGGAACAAAAATGTGCACCTGGTTTCCGGGCACAGCGACTTGATATTTAAAAATGTAAATGGCTTAAGAATTGTACACCTGGGACTTATTGATGTAGTTTATTATACATGCACAGAGAACATTTTCAAAGAAACACTAGTGCTGATTGCAAAGGGGAGATAGCTCTGGTATGTTCTTCCTTTTGCAGCCAGTAAAAGGAAAGATGTCGTAACCATTACCCTGCCAGAACCTCTGTTAACAAATCATGACGCTTTTTATCAACCCCTTTAAAGCCCACAGAAGCACAGTTGTGGGTTTGGTAATAGGAGGATGCCACCACTTTCCACAGCAGGAGATCCAACAAACTACTGTAAATGGGTCTCCTGCTGCAGTCAATTAACCAGAAGGAGGATTCTTTCACTAATTTTGAAGTCTATGATATGCGTTTTATTAGTGCTTGTGAAACATATGAACTCCGGTTTAGCCATCAGAAGCGAACGCAGTTTGAAGTCTTAAAGCAGAGAAAGGGTTGATGGGTTCTCCATTTTCAACAATATACAAGAAAACCCCTGCAGTTACCCTCTGATGTGCACAGCCCAAGAACCTCACTGCTCTGAATCCTTGCTGTTCAGCAGCACCAAGCAATCTCAACATTTACAAACTGACCATTTTTTCCTTAATTTGTTTCCCTCTTCTGTATTACCTCTGTACATTTGCATTTTATGTCAACAAGAGGAATGTTGTTGTATGGGGGTGATGGGGTGTTGAGAATATACACAAGGCTCTTTATAGTTCAGGAAACATTAAAGTTGATCTATGGGATTCCCCCTATCCCCCTAACCAACCCCATCTAACTGACTGATAGCTGCTGACTAAAGCAGTCATCATGAGGTGATCTCCCAGCCCCCTAGTCTCTTTTCTTCTCTAAACAGTTGGCTGGGTCATTCTTCAGGTGTCCAAATTACTGTCTCTAAGACAAGGACATTTCCTATTGGCTATCTAGTGGCAGGATCCTCTCAGGAACAAGGGGAGTCTGCAACGGTGATGTCAGTGACAGGGGACCAGGCAGCGTGGGCAAATCTGCACAGCTGGATTAGTGGTCCACCCCACTTGCTAACAGTACCGGCAAGGGACCCGTATGGTCGTCTTAGTTGATTATATCTTGCTTTACAAGGTAAGAGAAAAATAGTGCAGAATGGATTAGAGGATGATGGGAGGGAGGGGGTTAATATTTGCCCAGGGATGAACCTTAACAATCTCTCTTTTTTTCCTGTTTGATGCTCGGCACTGTTGAAACATTTCTTGCATATAAAAAACACAGATGACTGAATTTTATTCCAACAAAGCCAGATGCCGGTGAACAAGTTGTTATCTTTGCCAACCTATGTTTCCACTTGTCATCAACATCTTCTATAATGAAACAACTCCTCGCCAATCTCAAACATTCTCAACTTACTGGAATAAAGATTATAAATAACAAATCGATAATATTTTGTCTGCAGGCTATTCATATCCAGCCCAGCAAGCTACAGACTTTCCATTAGCACACGTTTGTATTGCTTCTGCTTATTGCTTCTTTTCTGAAATTTCACTGCAACTGACAATCAGGAGTAAAACTACAAAGTACCCATTTGCCACAGCACAGACGTGAAAATGTACCCTCTGATAGAACATTTAAAGTGCATGTTACCCTCAAAAATACGATTTAATATCAGAGTTAAGTTGTTAGTATAGGTTTTACTAAATCATGATTACAGAAGCATGGCTAGTATGGCTGGTCACTTTGTGCTCCCAGGACTGGCGCTGGAAGCTGCAAGATGTAGTGCAGATGCACAGCATTCCTGTGTCTCCTGTAGACCGTTTTGTAGCCATACCCACAGCAGGTGCATCTATCGTCGTACAGACAGGGAAGTACTTCCATGCCTGGGTGTGACACCCCCCCCCACACACACACACACACACTATGCGGAAGTGAGACCCATAGGACAGCTGTGTGGTCATGTGACTGACTAACAACAACAAAAAAGGGTACACAACAGGGTAAAAATATGCAACTATAGCAGACAAATATAATTTTTTTCCATTGTGCTTTAGCTGTATCCGGTTCACAAATGCTTTAAGACTCAATTCACTTGAACACAAGGAGAACGGTCTTTATTTATAGCCGTGCGAATATAAATGTTTAAATCTCATTGCACTGACTTTTTTGAAAATAAGGATCCTTAGCCTGGTGTGTTGGCTTTGCAAATGAAGCTTTAAAGTGCAACTATGGAATATATATAAGACACAAAATGTCTGTCACAAGCATTAGCACTGCAGTTTATGTCTCTGAGTGTTCCTATAACATACTGTAGTTGTATCACTTGATGATGCTGCCAGCAGATCTGTTCATTTCCCCACTTCCAGTAATGGCAATGCTGTCCCTTCTGCAGTGATATTGAACTGGCACCCAGTGGGACAGGGTAGACTTGGATAGATTTAAGAGAAACACATTAAAACTTAAACTCTAGCTAACACTTCATAAGCACTTTCAGCACATGTTTTAGAGCTGACTGCATGGATTGCTATTGACAGAGTTCATCATATATGGTTTTATTTTGCCCACAGCACCACTAAGATTACTGTTGCTCTGATCAGCACCTACCGGCTACACCTGTGCACAACAGAATGGTAGAAGCAGGAAATTATATTTACATATATGAACATTTTCTTCAGGAGGAAAACAACAAAAAAAAAAACAAAAACACATAATATAAGCAGCACAATTACAAACTGTCTAACAGGTATTACAGTCTCCTGGAAATAATGGAACTGGGCACTCTTAAAACTTTACCCTTTACTGAAAATACAAATAATGAACCTGGCCCAAACACCTAACCCTTTCCTCCCCTAACAGTAAATTAACCCCTAGTGTAGTCAATAATTCCTAAACATAAATGTGACTACCATCAGGATTGTCCCTATAATGAGGCAGCCTGAGGCTGTTACCCGAGACAGCATCTTCTGGGGGGGAGCGCCAGACAAAATGGTAATGTTTGCAGTGTGCCTGCTGCCCCCTTTCTGACCAGAGTGTCCCAGCTTGCCAAGAGCCAGACGGGGAGATATGCAAGGGCCATACCCATCTTCCCACCCTGCTGCTTTCCTTTTTAAAATGCTATCCATATGGAGGTCTGGCTCCAATACTTTTGAGTCACAAAAGTGTCAGTATTCCTTATCTCTATACCTGTTCCAGGGTAGTATATTAAAAATGTCTAAGGCCGAATCATCAGGACAACCAAGAATTTTACATTGCTGAGGGGTCAGCAATGGCAGCCTATATAATCCTTCCATGAGAGGTGTACTTTAACCTCAAAAAATGCCTAAAATTGGATATGTATCATAACATTAGCACAGGTATCCAGTGCTGAATCCTTGCAGCCCCTGAACAGAGCTCTTCTAGCACTGATCACTTGACATCCTTAGAGAAATATTTATGTGAGCAGGGGTCACAGGTATAACAGGTTAAAGCCTTTTTGAAAGGTTCTCTTTAGTTTTATTGCTAAAAATATTGTGCTGATCCTATCAATTTCAGAACCTGTTCCTAAGGGACAAACACACAAAAATGTTTTCTTCAAAATGAAAGGGGTAATTGTCAAAAGTTAAAGAAACATATAAAATGATCAAAGTTTACTGCAGGTACCTTTATCATTGCTGTGAACCACATGGGCCCCGTTTTGAGGCACTGATACATTCTGGTGTTGGGGCTGATTCACTGAATCCAGAAAGGAGACCAGGTTTTCATGATGAGAAAGCTCTTCCACCGCAGGGAAAGAAACAATGTTCCAGTTAAGCTGCTTTATGCCGTCCACCTCTGTCAGCGCACGGAAGAGAGATGGGATGGGATCATGAAGTTCCTCAACCGTGCTCTTGGAAGTTGGGGGAGTGTCACTGTAGTTTCTGGGATTGCACATTCCTGGGAAGGAATTCAAAACAATTTATCTTGTGTGCAGATTACTTGTTATACTTGAGAGCGTTCATATATTTATCAGGACAATTTGATTGTAAGCTCATTTTATTTGTCCACGAGATGACAATTTACTCAATTTCAATCTTTTCATTTGTGTATGTTCTTGTCATGCAGTACTAAATGTCATCAGCAGGTGGCAGTGCAAATAAACAGAGCAATGGTACAAGCTGGTACTTGTGGGAGAGGGGGCTACATGGAGGCGATTCAGTTTTCCAAAAAATCCACAATTCCATCCAACACAGAATATAGTGAGTAAAAGTGGTCAGCATTTGGGGTCTGTCATTTTTAAAGTGCAATTCCACTTTTGCAGTCAAACTTGAGAAAACCCCTTGTCTATGTTTGATACGCGTTCCCATTTCACACAACATACCCAAAAATGATGTTTAAAAACATTTCTTACCCTTTAGATGCGTCTGTGCAGCAGGCCTTTGCAAGCTTCTCTCTCAATTTCCAAATGACAGGAAACTCTGCCTGTCCCCATAGAAAGACTAGAGACAGACAGAGCTTCCCCTCATTCACATACAATGTTTCTACATCTTTAACCCTTTATTAGGACAGACGGTGTTCAAATCTAGTTTACAGCTGATAACGATATCTGCCAGCACAGTACAGACAGGGTTCATTATATTACCATTGACCTGCCTAGTCCCCCTTGCGTTCCAGAGCAAAAAACTCTGTACAGTGAATAACTTTTCCTTTGGAAATGAACATACATTGTGCTAGCAGGAATTAAATAAACAAATAAGTTATGGAATGTGAATGGGGCCATGTAACACATAAAAAATAAATGTTATCCCCGTTTGGCTACCAAAGTGGAAATACACTTTAAGGTGCTTTATGTTGCTTCAGTATTTAAAAAGAGTTGGAATGGTGGGGAAAACTGAAAGCAGTATTTGCCAATACAGTGACATGTTGAACTAAACCCAAGTTATGTTCTGTGAAGGTTGTACTAAATCTGAATGATGTTCTGTGTATGTTGAACTGAACTGCAGTTATGTTCTGCTGTATATCTACACATGGGATTTCCAATCTAGAGATCTACACTCACGTTTGTGTTCCAACACATATAAACCCTTTGCCAGCAAAACATTCTTCTAAATGGCGCTTGTTCAAATATATGCAATGCATTGGTACACATAAAAAGGTCCAAGGTGAATGGCGCTTGATACTGAAACTGTACACAGCAGTAAAGCTGATTTTTTTGACTACAGTGTATTTTCCATACCTGCTGCTGTGCTGATTCGAAGGACCCCCCATGTGGTCCATTTGTATGAAAATGCAGCAAAGCTGCCATTAAACTGTTTATTGCCATTCATTTTACTTCCTGGTCGCGTAGCCTCGACCACTCGCAGCATCCTGAGATCCTGCAAATGCGCAGCTATCTGATAGCATGGACTGAGGATTGCAAAATATTGCATTAGCTCGGATGTTTGAATGTAAAGACACCATGGGCTAGTATCCTCTGATCAGCTACGGAAACTATGCAGAAGATACCAGACCCAAGTCTAAGGCCTGGTTCACACTTAGGCGATTCACAACTTTTTTTGCGGAAAAAAAAACGTCGCGAAAAAAGCTACATACGGATTTTTGCGTGGATATAACCCCATTGAAAATCAATAGGGCCGTGTGTGATTGTGCACAAAATCGCCCAGGGGTGAACCTGGCCTAAGTGAAGAAATACAAATTTTCTTAACACCAGAACTGACAAAACATTAATACAACAACCTATACAGTGAACATGCATGAAAACTAATTAAAAAAACTACTAACAAAATACCTAAATATGTACACTCACCAAAGCCGCACATCCGTGCGGGTGTCCGTATTCGTATGCAGACAGGATGGATCCTATCTGCGTCCGGGTGAACGTACGGCGGACACACGGCTGCGTCCTCCCATTAGGGAAGAACAGACTGCTGCGTACAATTACACGCAGCGCCGGTCCTTCCTGGGAACGGCCATGCATGCCGCTCAGATCTGTAAGGGCCGACACTTAGCTGTGTGAATAAGGCCTTATAGTCTCCCTTGACAATTCAAATTCAGGGACCACAGGGCCACCAGAAGGTGTGCTGCAGGATGTACAGTTTTGTCAGTGAGCAAGCCACATTCCAGTCTGTCATGCCACCTCTCTGCAGAGTGGAACGCATGTGCAATATCCAAGGCTGGAGTTTACACCACAGGGAAAACAAAATATTTTTGGGGAATACGAAAGAGTACTGAAAGTAGCTACCTTACCATTCATTTAGCTAAAAGTGATTTGTGAGGCTACAGTCCCATTTAAGAGGACAAGAACTGTGGAAGCCATGTACAAAAAAAGGAATGCAGAGAGCAAAAAAGACAAGTCACCAATTCTGACTATAGCCCCTCTGAAGCTGATCTTCTCCCCATTACCGACTTACTATTCCATGATCTGCACTACGTCTCTGCCTTCAGGCAGTTAGGTAGTGACAGGGCTTTGCTTCCTCAAGAAGCAACAAGAGAGGTGCAGAAAGCACAGATCCACAGAAAGTATGATGGAGAAGCAAGGAGAACTCTTGCAGTACCGGTCTTCAGGTACAGCTTACTCTCCAGCAAGGAGACCAGAGAGTAGTGGCATCACCAAATCACACAACAAACCATGTGAGATTAGCAGTAAGAAGCACAGCGCCTTATATGATTTCACCCTGCAGATATACGACTATGAAGTTTAAGACACAGGGAGTGTAATGCTATTGTTTAGGAGGAATTTAAGACATATGGTATATCTTTCAGGGTACTGCTGGGGCTCACTACACACATTACAATCTGATTCTACAATCTGTTACATTAGCCATCAGGTATGTAGTGCAAGGGCCTGACTGATTGACTGGATAGTTTAGCTAGGGCCTCATATTACATAGTTTTGGTAGATCTAAAGTGGATTGTACAGAGATTGTACATGTGTGGGGGGTAAGCCTTGGGCACATGTTCCCTATAGGACAGCAAATTGTCACTGGTTTCATTTAGGTCCTCTTTAATGAATAGTATACCTCCTTCTTTACCCTAGTCATACAAAAAGTCTTTAGAAACTTTGTTGAACATACTTAATTAGGAAAGAAACGTGAAGGCCTATTTAAATAGAAAAGAAATCCAATGAAAAGAAGAGTGGAAGCGGGAAGTGTTTATGAGTGGAGGTGCAATGAAAGTGCAGCTAGAGCTTGTGTTTTTGTAAGCAGTGATGTCAGCTCATAACTCTGCACATCTGGAGAAAAGTGCACAGCCTGTAACAGGCCCTGAGGGCGGATGCTAGTCTGGCACTCGGCGGAGTCACCTGCATTCAATCATGCCAAGATTCCGGCTTGACTTCACAAATCACAAACAAGCCAAGTGTGATCTGTGCCACATCAAATCCTACACACTTCTCTGGTGATGGTGTAGAATATGTTACAGGGGTTTGTTCTCATAAAGACCAACATGTCTCACAGCTCAGGACACTCAAATACATTTTTTTTTAAAAAGGAATAGAAGCTGCACTGATGTAAACCAATGTTGTGTACATTTGAACTAGGAGAATTATACCCTTTGTTGCTATTGAAGAACATATTTGAAATAAAGTTTCTATGCTGGAGTTCAGTTTTATTAAAACACAAAAATGAAAATCAGGTTTATTTGTTTTATGTAAGAGGACAGCAATAGTAGGAAACTTAGTTTAGTTTCCCCAAAACAGATTCAGGAGCTCTGCCGTCATTCATTCCCTAGATGTATAAAGCCCAGTTGTACTGTGAACTGGTTAATACCTCTATTAGGTTTTCTATGATTTTGCCGCATGTGTCCCATTGGAGAGACCTCTACTCACCTTTCTGTCCTGTAAACCCAACAGGAAGAGAAAGGAAATCTCCACAATGTAAGGGAAATCCCCTATTCGTTGATGCTGAAACAGGTATGCCCATGTGAACATTGCCTCTCTATTCATAAAATTGCATGAACCCATTAAATGGCTATTAAAACATATGGTACCCAAAAACTGTCCATATGTGACGTTTTAAAAGTCTTTATGGGTTACACTGGGAAACACATTTTTTGTTGCATTGATACCAGCAGTAGTTCTTACCCAATTTGGATGTGCTGAATTCAAGTCTGAAGTTAGTTTTCTCTCTGTAAGCTCTAGATTGTTTTGCTATTTCAACATTTTCATGTTTGCGCAAAATTTTGACACCTCTCACATGATGACATGGACAGGAATTTATGGTCACGCAGTTTTAACATTAGGCTTAAAGAACTGTCCTGGCAAAGATAACCTTTATGTATTCACAAAAACATGTACATGCATCACAAAAAAAAAAAAAAAAAAAAGGCAAAAAAATCAATCACTTATGTGGGAAAAAATATGCATCACCACTTGTCACAGCTGAAACATTTATCCATGATAGTCAAATACGAGTATACTAATTCTTTTTACGTTAAATCATCTTTATGTTGAAATATATGTTGATAGGTGATTCAAAACAATTGATAAGGTTGGGATGCAAAGTTCAAATATTTCCTATTCAGGCAAGGATTTGCACTTGTAGCTGTGGCGTTTATGGACTCTCAGGGCAATCTCATTTGATGCTCCAGCAGCAGTCTGCCATCATATTTTTGTCCCTTCGTCCTTCGTAGCGCTGTTCCATCGTCATGAGTTCCTGATGGGAGAGCTCTCCCTGTTCATCACTAACAGCCCCAAGGTTCTCGGGGAATTGATCAAGGTGACTATTCAGGAAATGGAGCTTGACACTCGGGTTGCACCCAAGATCGCGAAACGCCAACAGCATTCTGGTAATGAGAACCTCATAATTAGGTCCATTTCACACGAGATTTCAGGTTGTCAGGATACCAACCCTCCGTTTGCAGATGAAAAACGGACAACAATGCATCTCTATGGCAGTGTGGATGAAAACTGATGACCATCAATTTACATTAGGAAACATCAAGTGTCAGTTGAGGTCCACAATTCGAGACGGATCTCCAGCGTTGAGTGGCGGAACGGACAGGGGAGGGGGCGGGTACAGCTGGCGGGTACAGTAATGTCGGGATCAGTCCCCGCTGGGGCGGTCTCAGTATAGCTCACGCTATACTGAGCTTTGGGTCACGGGAGGACGCTAGTTTGTGTCCTCTCGTAACCCTGAGGAGAACTATGGGGAAAAAACACTTACCCCATAGTTCTCCTTTACACATTATTGCCATCACAAGGGTAACATTTTGGCTGAGCCCTGCTGACTTTAGGAGCAGAGAATATTTCTGGCAGATCAACAGGATTTTTTTTTGTACGTGTAGGGTCTTTAAAAAGGTATAAACATGTGGAAACATGTATGTATTGCAGAGATGTACTGCATGTGCGTCTTTTTTTATCATTTTGCCCTGCAATATACTTAATAGATGATACGCAATTGCATTAATATAGGGTGTTTATTGTTTTAGTTCTGAGGGGAAAAAAAAATCCCCCTTTTACAATACATCTTGCTTCCTGTCTTCACAAGTCTTAAAATTAGCACTTACCTACACAGTCACAGCACTCATCCCAGAGTGTGCCCAGACACAGCATACACTCCTTACAGCAGGAGCAGTTTCCATCTGTGGGACGACACTGGCACAGTTCCTGAAAAATAAAATAATTGCCATGAGCATTCTCGGTACTATAAGTACTAGTTATATATATCTCCTTTTTTTCATTAGGATTAAAAAGGTACAGTGTGGTGTAAGGCTGGATTCACACTGTTCTGTGTGCAAACAGCATGCTTGAAAATGCACATGCATATGTGTGAATAAGCTACAATACTATATCTTTCCTTTTCACAATGCACTGCACAGACGTGAACAAGCAACATAGGAAATAATGGGATTTCTACTTGCAATGCATTTTCATGCAGCAAAATGCATGAGTTTTGCTGCGTGAAAACAAACACATGTGAATCGGCTATTCGAGAATATTTTACAGATGAAAAGACCATATGTTGATATAATTTCTACCTATATCTGCAGAGCTCAGAAGGCATGTGTTCTGATAAGATCAAGGTAGACAGAGCTCATTGAAATTGTCACATCCCTCATTACTGCTCACAGCAGGAGAGATACATGAATGCTTTTCAAAGCAGAGACTTCTGGTCTAGAGTTGAACAAACGTCTGGAAGGGTCACACAAAAGGAAGTCATTAGGCTCCTGTTTACATACCAACTTCTTAATTGTCTTCCAGCAATTCTTAGGAGTAAAGTCTCCACAGTTGTAAGATGCTTCATTACTACTGAATGGTGTACAGTCCTACCAGTATTTGACTGGAGGCAGTGTCAATTAAAATGTAGATCCTTATTGCACACTTTATAATGCACTGGATTTGTTCAGATGCTTGTATATTGTATTTCAAAAGGATATGCTTTTAGATTGTAAGCCACCAGGGCCCTCCTTACCATCTTGTCTTGAACTGTGATTGTAATGTCTTCCCTATATTGTAAAGCGCTGCGCAAACTGTTGGCGCTATATAAATCCTGTATAATAATAATTAGTATGTTCTGTGTACATAAGGACGACTGTAATCCATTCTTTAGTTGGAGAGTCAAAGATGGCTCTGTTTAGCACACAGACATCAGGAGGTCAACCATATACACATAAAAGGTTCTGCAAGAAAAATTTGACCATCTCTTTAAGAGTCAGGCCATGTAGGGTGTTATGCAGACAAAAAGCTGTTGATGGATATGAAGTACAGGCACTCAGGTGTCTGTGCATACCGGCTGCAGCTTTCGGTATTCCTCTGACAGGTTAAGCTTCAGCAGTTCCTGATAATGTACAAGTTCCATACACTGGTAGAATTTTGTAAAAACTTTCATATGAAAAATCTCATCAGAACAATAATGCTATCAGAGAATTGCACAATGTCATTTGAAATTTTGTTTGATTGTAACTTGCAATGTTGGAATGAATGGAGTTTCTGGAATGTAAACCACATTCATTGTAGAATTTTGTTTGTTCAAGAAAAATTTTCCATCCTGCTCCTTAAAATTATTTTTTTGTCACTACAGTCAAAAATCAATCGAATTGATCGTATCAACTATTAGAAAATCATTATTTATTACAGGTATTTATATAGCACGGACAATTTACACAGCACTTTACATAGTAGCACATTCACATCAGTCCCTGCCCTCTATGAGCTTACAATCTAAGATCCCTATCTCACATACATTCATAGAGTGCCAATTTAGACAGGAGCCAGTTAACCTACCAGCATGTCTCTGGAGTGTGGGAGGAAACTGGAATACCCGGAGGAAACTCATGCAAGCACAAGGAGAACAGGCAAACTCCTTGCAGATAGTGTCTGGGACCCCCAGTGCTGCAAGGCAGAAGCTTTAACCACTACGCCACTGTGCTGCCTCCAACAAAATGTTCCAAAAACTGATTTTTTTCACAAAAAAAAAAATTTCTACTGGTGCATGACCACTCTTAAAAACTGGCCATACACCGTTTTTTTCCCCCCGCTCAAACTGCAAGATGAACCCCCCAAAAAAATATATAAACGATTCCTACATCCACGCTTAACAGCGTGGATGGACGAAAATCCTGCAGGGCTATTGCATTCTCACAGTGGCATACCGACAACTGTCAGAATTCATTGCCAATTGGCTGCCATCACATCCAAATGTTTTCCGACTGGATCCTTCAATTTTCTGATCAAAGGATGCAGGACGGAAGACGGCAGGACCCCCACTGAGCGCATTTTGACTGGTTCATGAAGAACAGGACGAAAGTCACAGTGTACGGCCAGCTTAAGGCTCCAGTCACACTAAACATATCGGGGGGAATTTACCAAAACTGGAGCAGAGAGAATCTGGAGCAGTTGCCCATGGCAACCGATCAGCTTCTCTCTTCGGTTTGCTCAGGTAAGATTCAAAAATGAGAGAAGCCGACTGGTTGCAATGCAAATCTGCACTAGATTTTGTCTGCTCCAGTTATAATAAATCCCCCCGCCCCCCCGCCCCCCCACTGTGTTGCTTACTGAAAAAAGTGTAATATATAAAACAAACACATGACAGGTTGTGCGGCTGGTCTGAGTGAAGCCTTTACCTGAACATCTATAGAGCTGTAGGCCTTCACGGGCACCGTGCTGTCTGATACATTTAGAACAGTAAACAGCTGAACACATAACTTTCCCTTTAGAAAAGGAAAATTGCCTAGAGCTATTTGTCTGTAGTTAACACTATACATGCTTCCCTAGTGCTCCACTTTCAGGAACAAATAGCTTTCATTCTATATTCCTTTCTCTGCTTCTCCCACTGAAAACATTTATGTTTCATCAGAATTTTACAATTATTAAATCCCAAAATGAAATGTCCCTATGAACAGAGGAAAACTAATTGAAAGAGGAGCAGTAGAAAACTTCCTGTAATTTGTAAACAGATAATCACGTTACCCTAGTAGAGTTGGCTCTGAACTATTTCACAAAGTTAAAGTATATGTCGGGGGGGAAGCTGCACAGTTCTGCACATAAGCAATCCCTTTATGTTTTATCCCTTTCAAGTACAGAAAACACCCGGTGATCTGCCAGAAATGCACACAGCTCTCAATTTCTTATAGCTGACAACACACAGCATTTTTCTGGGCAGAATGGTGTCAGCCCTGCCCAGTTGTCTTTTGATAAACTTCTGAATACCTCCTACTGTCATCTCCACACCACAGGCTGTAATTATATATCTATCTATAGATATCTATATATACAGATATACATATACACACACACACACACACACACACAGAGTCATGGCCAAAAATGTTGGCACCCCTGCATTTCTGTCAGATAATGCACCACTTCAAGCTGAAAATTGTTGCAATTACAAACGTTTAGACATTCTCATGTTTATTTCTTTTGTTTGTATTAGTATGACACAAAAAGGTGGAGTGAAACAAAAACCAAATCGGACGCAAAACTCCAAAAATGGACTGGACAAAAATATTGGCACCTTCTCCAAATTGCAAGAAATAAATTGCATTCCAAGTTTGTGATGCTCCTGTAATTTGTAATTAAACTCACCAGTATCAATTAACAGGTGCTGACAATATAGAAATCACACCGGCAACCAGTTAAAATGGTGAAAAATGGACTCAACCTTTCTGTTGTGTGTCTCTGTGTTCCAAGTCCATTTCCAGAGATCTTAATGTTCTTGTGTCCACTGTACGCAACATTGTCAAGAAGCGTACAGCCCATGGCACTGTAGCTAATCTTCCTGGACATGGATGAAAGAGAACAGTTGATCAAAGATTGCAACAAAGGATTGTTCGAATGGTGGATAAAGACTAGGGATGCACAGATACTTTTCGAGTACCAGCGCAGATACTTGGCATTTTCATGAGAACTACCAGGTTTGCTGCGGTTGCAGCTGGGACCTGGCTCTGGCACTCCACCACTGTCCTGAAATCATTAGTCTGTATTGTTTTAGAAAAACTGTCACATGACAATAAACAAAAATGTATCAGTACTCGTACTTGTAAGTACTCGGCAAGTATCAGTACTTGTACTCGCAAACCTGGTATCTGTGCATCCTTTTATTTATAAAAACAAAATCGTACATTAAAACAGAGATGTACAAATCCCAGGAGCTCAGTGTGCTCCTTACAAATGACAGCTGCCTCCTAACTTTTGGAGCTCAAAAGTATCGGTACATGTACTCTTACTTGTACCGAGTACTGTACTTGGTATCTGTGCAACCCCAATAAAGACCCTCCATCAACTTCCATACAAATTCAAGCTGACCTTCAGGCACAGGGTACAACGGTGTCAGCTCGCACTATACGTCGCCGTCTGAATGAAAAGGGACGCTATGGTAGGAGACCCAGGAGGACCCCACTGCTGACACGAAACATATAAATGCCAGATTGGAATTTGCCAAAACTTACCTGAGAAAAGTCAAAATACTGCTGTGGACAGGCAAAACATAATGACAGCTCTTTGGTAAAGCCCATCATTCTACTGTTTTCAGAAAAAGAAATGAGGCCTTTAAAGAAAAGAATACAGTCCCTACACTCACACATGGTGGAGATTCACTGATGTTTTGGGGTTGCATTGCTGCTTCAGGCACGGGATGTCTTGACTGTGTGCATGGCATTATGAAATCAGAAGACTGCCAAAGAATTCTGGGGTGCAATGTAGGGCCCAGTGTCAGAGAGTTTGGTCTCTGTCAGAGGTCATGAGGACAATGACCCGAAGCACACATCAAAAAGCACCCAAAAATGGTTTCAGACAAAGCGCTAGAGAGTATTGGACTAGCCAGCAATGAGTCCAGATCTAAATCCAATAGAGCACCAATGGAGAGATCTTAGAACAGCAGTTGGGAAAAGGAACCCTTTCAATCTGAGAGACCTGGAACAGTTGGCGAAAAAAGAGTGCTCCAAAATTCCTGTAGAGAGGTGTAAGAAATTCATTGATGGTTACAGGAATCAATTAATTTCAGTTATTTTTTCCAAGGGCTATGCTACCAAATATTGAGGGTGCCAATTATTTCGACCAGTCGATTTTTGGAGATTTGCATGGAATGTGTCAGATGTGGCTTATTTTTCTCTCCACTTTGTGTCATACCAATACAAACAAAAGAAATAAACATGAGAATGCCAAAACATTTGTAATTGCAATAATTTTCTGTGCAAAGTGGTGCTTTATCTGACAGAAATGGACGGGTGTCAATAGTTTTGCCCATGACTGTGTGTGTATATATCTATATGTATCTCTATTTTTAGATTTGTGCTTTGTTAGATCAAAGTTTTAGACATGGCATTTGAAAAACTTTAGAACTACAACATCATGCACGTTAAACAGACTTTCTTTGCAGGCTAATGTTGATTAGAAGACTGTAAAGTTAAGGGTTAGCTCTGCATATAAAAAGTATGCAATACAGCCCTATGATTAAAAGAGACCGTAATGACTTTGGTTTTCTACAATCAACAATCATATACTATCGTATACTACAGTTGGCTGTAAAACTTTTAGATTGTAAGCCCTCAGGGGCAGGGCCTTCCTTACCATCTTGTCTTGAATTGTATTGTGATTGTAATGTCTTCCTTATATTGTAAAGCGCTGCGCAAACTGTTGGCGCTATATAAATCCTGTATAATAATAATAAAACGTAAAGAACCTATGAGCAAGGGCATTGTTAGCAGTTGAACCTGGGGCTATTTGCTTTCCAAACACTTGATTGCCCTATACAGGCAGTCCCCGAGTTACATACATGCGACTTACATCCGACTCCAACTTACAAACGGAGGCTATTACTGTACAGCAGGGGAAGTTGTAATGCTACCGTGCTTGTGCCGACGACGAGGAGTTCCCGCCTTTTTGGGTCTGGTTTGTAGTGCTGTACGTACATTACAGGAAGTTGGCTCTTGTTGGACGTGCAGACGAGGGGTGCCCGCAACTTTTTCCAGGTCACTGTGAGGTTTTTACTGCTGTCTGTATCCTCATTAGAAAGATTTAATCTCACTTTCTGTCCTTGAGACAACAGGAAGTGAGAGGAAATCTACCCCTAGGAAGGAAAATTCACTCCTGTAAGAGTTATCATGGGAAAAAAGGTGTCCCCCGCTGAAGCTAAACCCCAAATTTTCAAACTCCACTTGTCACAGGGAGAAAAAAGTGGGGTGAAATCTTCTGAACAGGGGCACATACAGCAAAGCAAACGTTATCCAAAACAAAAAAAATGTTTTGGCTGGAGTTACTTAAAAAATGTACCTGTTCCAACTTGCATACAAATTGAACTTAAGACCAAACCTACAGTCCCTATCTTGTTTGTTTGGATGTAATGAGGCATAGCTGAAAGTCTGGTTCATTGAAGACTGCAGGATCAGTGGGATTAAAAAAATAAAGATTTTCGTATGGTAACAGGACTTTGATTTTCTATCCTCAAGTGCAAAAATGACAGCTAGATTCTGGCTGGCACAACGGGCAACGTCTCCAGTTTTTACCTAAAAGCAATAAATCTAACTGACTGCAGCTTGTCAATCTTTTCCCTTCGTTTTCACCTGTTAATAACACACTTCCTGTCCCTTTGTGCTACGCTCAGTTCTACACTGAACTATGGAGGAGTCATGGTTGTGACACAGCTAGACCTCAAAAATGTCTGTCTTTGTTCATCTCCATTACATGGTAGATTGATGCGACTAGTAGTTTACACAAGATCGATAAGGATGTTTGTGTTTCTTATCAGCTCACAGGAAGTGACACAGGCATTGTATTGCTAGTGAGATCAATAGGAATTTTCTGCACTTGTTGAAAAAAGAAAACCAATGCAGCCACCACATCCAAGGAATGGTAAGCTGCAATACATTACATTTTGCTTTTGGGTTTAGATACGCTTTAAAGTTAGACAATAACATTGCCAGAACACAGACTAGTCTACAGTCTCTGTACAGCCATGACTTATCTTACCTGAATTAAGCATTTGCTGACATCACTTGCACAGAGGGCTTTATTGCAGCACTGTACAGGCAAAATCCAAGAAATACACAAGGCAATAGCTACAGCGGGGATGGGATAGTGACAGGACTTCATTATTTACTATAAATAAGAACGTCTCCTGGACAAAGCTGAAAATAAAGCACATCATATAGAATACAAGTGTTAGCATACATCATTTTCATTAATGCAAACCGAAATGTAACAGCACCACAACAATTATGTAATATGACAACAGACTGATTATAACACATTACAAAAAGGCTTTATAGGATGATTTACACAAATCAAATCATCACTTAATGAAAATTAAGGTTATCAAGAAGGCAGTAATAAGCACACACACTCCTGCGAGGATGGGAAGAGTCCTCCATTATTAGTGCAAGCTGCTCAGAACAACCACCTTTTTTAAAATCCTAAATGTGCCGTGTGTTGGTCAGTTTGACTTTATTTTCTTTTCTGTATCCCTTGCTTATACCTAAAATGTTGAATAAAGAGAATAAACCTAAATGTGCCCATACATACTAGAGGGCCCTCTCATGTCTCTGCTTGTGCAGTCCTAAACCCAAAAGGCCTATTGTCCATGCTTAGCCTATGCAGAAATAAGGTGCAAGTGGACATCTCCCAATTCTGGCTTATGAGGCTTAAACACCAATCAAATGGCCGTATTCAATAAACAAAATTCTATTCAAGTGCTAATTCTTAATGTTTATTTCCACTTTGGCAGCCGAATTGGGATAACACCTATTTTATATTTGTAACATGTACCCATCAAGAATTAAAAAAAAAAAATATATGGAAATGTGCTAACCCAAAGCAACCAATCAGAATCCATCTTGTACTGATCTACCTTTAGCAAAGTGACTACAGATTGGGTAATGCACATACGAATGAGAACTCCATACAGAATAAAGCTGAACCTTGTCTAAGCAGTACAATGACCATTTCCCTCAACAACAACAACAACAAGAGCCTGCAGATATGTCATAGCCTAATTCAGCCAATGTTATCGCTCATATAGTGAACCAGTGCTTCATACAGGGCAAAGAAAAGGGTTTTTTTTTTGAAACCATTTTCTCACTGCAGACTTCACCTCTGTCACAGATGAAGTGCTGGCCCTTCAAGTGTTCCTTTAGTTTTGGGAACAGGTGGAAGTCACTGGGAGCCAGGTCTGGGCTATACGGTGGATGTGGCAGCACTGAAAAGTCCAGGTGTTGAATTGCAGCTCTTGTTGCAGCACTTGTGTGAGACCTGGCATTGTCGTGTTGTAGAAGTGTTTCATTTCTGTTGTTCTCATATTGTTCTTGCAGACTTTCTTGAAAAAGGAACAACAATAAAAACTCTAAATGTTATATTAAAACTCTTATTGCATAAAAGAGAATCAAATGGATTGGAATAAGAAATTAAATGCTTCTTCAACCCGACAACGACAGGCCTCACACAAGTGCAGCAACAAGAGCTGCAATTCAACACCTGAACTTTTCAGTGCTGCCACATCCACCGTATAGCCCAGACCTGGCTCCCAGTGACTTCCACCTGTTCCCAAAACTAAAAAGGAACACTTGAAGGGCCAGCACTTCATCTGTAAAGAAGCACTGGCCCTTCAAGTGTTCCATCTGTGATAAAGAGGTGAAGTCTGCAGTGAGGAAATGGTTTCAAAAACAAAAACCACCAATGTTTGTTTTTTTTTAAGGACCAATTTAAAAAACAAGTGCAGCGTTGGCAGGCGTGTATTGAAGTGTACGGTGATTTTGTAGAAAAATAATTATGCAGTTTTAAAAATAAATCTAGGTATATATTTTCGTTATTAAAAATCTTTTCCCGCTAATTTTCTGTTTCAGTGAGGGCAACATTTATCAGCCTGCCCTTGTATTTGACGGTCATAACTGCTTGGATTGGATGACTGGGAACCAATATGGAAGGGTACGTTTACTACGCTAACAAAAAGCCATGGAAAAGTATTTGCTGATAAACGCCAAGTTATGCGCAACCTTTCCGCCCTATAAACCAAACGCTATGGAGCTTGAAAAGCTGCATTACAACAATCGGGGATATCTTTGCCTTCGGTTTCATTATGAGATAATAAGCTTGGATTTAGTTGCCGCTGTTACTTTACAGAGCTGGCAAAAGCAGAATGCAAATCTTTTCATTAGTAGAGGATTATCCTATACCAAGATAAGATAACCAGAAAACATTTCACTTGATGACTGACGGCGGCCTAATTAACATGTTTCATTTTGGGCCTCTCATTACAGGAAAAGATCTTTTTCCAGGAAGCGTGTAAACTCCGAGACTTTTATCTGCTGCGGTAAAAGGAATACACTGAAAAATTAAGGCATTTTACATTCCAGGATCTCATTAATCACACAGGTCATCGTACTCATATGTGTAATGTTATTAATTGGTAATTAGAAAATTTCATTGCACAACAATAAAGCAATGTGCGCTCTCTTACTGAAATTTTTTTACAATTTCTCTGATGGCGGGGTTATTTATATAAATTAGGAAAAAGATGAAGTGCTCCACAAAGCAAATCACATTTAAAGTTGACTCTTGCCAATACAGGTTGGGTGCATTTTACCCCGCATTAGCACCAATGCACAATTTAGCACAAACACATAGAACACCAAGCGAGGATGAATTAGAACACATGTCACACTGTGCAGACAGTTCATTTACAATCAATGGCTATCTTTAACCACCTTACGACCCCAGCAATGTTTCCATTTTTAAAATCAGAATTTAATGGATATGAAATTACTTTAAACCCCCCGAAAAATTGTATATTTTCTAAAAGCAGAGGCCCTGTAGAATAAATGTGGTAGCTGCATTGTTTTAAGTTTAATTTGTATTAGGAAAAAAAACACAAATGAATTCTAGTGCATATAAAACACAATATAATACCCAATTTTTTGATAAAACATAAAAGATTGGGTTAAGTTAAATAAATAGATAGATACAAAACATGTCAAGCCTTAAGGGTTCAGTCACACCATCTGTGTTCGGAGCTGCAATGGCCATTTTTCCAGCACAGCCCAAACGCAATACAAGGCAAATTGCCTTGTTATGGATGGTGATAGTTCACACCACTGCATTCCGGTGGTTTGTGCTTAAAAAAAAGTATGACACGTAATGAGACGTGGTACATGGTTACATATTTAGGTTAGAAAAAAAGACACATGTCCATCGAGTTCAACCTATAGAGATATTTAAAAAAAAAAGAAAAGCCTAAACAGAACGCTATGCCCACAATGACCCACTGTTGATCCAGACGAAGGCAACCCCCCCCCACCCCCTATAAAGCATGGTCCAATTTGCTCCAACAGGGGAAAGAATTTCCTTCCTGATCCCATAAGGCAATCGGATATTCCCGGGATCAACAATCTCTGATGCTTAATATACCTATAAGAATTCAATACCCACTACTATTCTGTGCATTTAGGAATACATCGAGATTTTTTTTTTAAACAATTAGCTGAGCTCCTGGGGGAGTCTATTCCACATTTTCACAGCTCTAACTGTGAAGAATCATTTCCTTATGCAAAGGTTAAACCTCCTTTCCTCCAGACGTAAAGAGTGCCACCTTGTCCTTTGCAGTGACCTTAAAGTGAATAATTTGTAACCAAGCTCACTATAGGGACCATTTATGTATTTATACATGGTGATCATGTCCCCCCTTAATCGCCTCTTCTCCAGAGAGAACAGATTCAGTGCAGCTAATCTTTCCTCATAGCTGAGCTCCTCCATGCCTCTTATGGTGTACACATAGAATTTGTAAAATTTCAATACATTTGAGCACATTAGTGAACAAGCCATAAAACTGCACACGCCAGTGCAATGGTGGAAAACTATGGTACTCAAAATTGTCCATAGGCAGTGCTTTAAAAGCCTTTACAGGTCATCAGTTTAGAGTGAACAGCGAATTATAGCCTGAGAATGGCTCTCACTGTGACATTCGTGGCAATACCTGTGGAGCAATCCCTGTATACATAAAAGGTACATGTCCTACGCATGTGTTTGCATTCCCAAGCAGATCGCAGAGGAAGCCAGGTTGCTTTTAGTTTTCTTTTATATGTTTATTTTTTTACATTTTTTTTACATAACTTTTTGCTATTACAAGGGGGGTAACAGGTTCTCTTTATGGAGACATTGGAGGTCTATTAAACGCCCATTGACTCCTCTCCTCTGCCCTGCAATGCAGAGGACCTAAACAGGCGGGTACAAGTGATCTGGTTGCTCTATAGAAGCCCAGATCACTTGTACACTGAAGTGCTCCACCTGCTAATAAAATGATACCAAGATCATGGCTGCAGCAGCAACTCGTGTTCGTGGTATAACCACTTCAGGATGGCCATGTATATATAAGTAGAGTGGTCCATCTGACTCTAGGTATAGCATGGTGAAGTGTTTTCAAGTGAAGGAACAGATTAGGAAGTGTATGGACTAACACCTAATGCTGAGATCAATGTAAATCAGCACCAATTCATCCGGCGGTAACATGTATATCACCCGAAATCCAATGGTTAGGCCACATTCACACTCGACTGTCACTGCCTTTTTTACACTTATTTTGAGGCTTCAGAATATTTGTTTCAGACAAAGGAAAGCTAGCTACTGGAAGGAGGAGATGTTGGGTGGAGAATCACGTAAAAAAAAATGTTTTCAGATTCTCCTACTGAAGCCTATTGGGGCCAAAAAGCACAATCATGCCCCAATGTAGTCCATGTACTTTTTCTGAGTGTTAAAAAAACAGCACATCGCTCAGATCTGGAGCAGGAACAATAGAATAACATGGGAATCTGGGTGTCAAGTGTTCGAGTGCTTGTGGAAACAAGTGCTGTGCTTGTCAGTAAACTCACTGCGGAACTTTCCTATATAGTCATCCCTTACATGTTAGAAAAGGTGTCTAAACATACATGAGGCGGGAACCTTAGTCAAAGCATATTTCAGGAAATGCAATTCTTCACTACAACACTTAGGCCCACTCACACTGGAGCGGAGTGTCTTTGGCATTTGCGTGCGTTTTAGGCTTGAGCGTTTGGTTTTACATTTTTACCCAATGAAAAGCTAGTTACTAGACAAAAAAAGTGTTTTTGTGCATTTTTCAGGTGCTACTATCGAAGTCAATGGTGAAGGAAAAAAAAAGAGACAACACTCAGATGTGAAAATAATAATAATCCTGATCACTGTAAAATTTAAGATACAAAATGTCTAAAGCTGACCATACACTGTGCTTCTTGATGAACCGACTGAAATATGCAAAGTGGGTGCCCCCGATGGAACCCTTCTGTCTGGCATCCTTCAATAAGAAAATCAAAAAGGATCCAGATGGAAAATCTTGGACCAAACAGTGCCGACAGCCAATCAGCTTCCATCACTGTTCAAGTAGTCTAACAGCGGCGGGTGTGCTAAGCACACAGCTGGAGAGTATGGGCAGCTTAAGACTGAATGGGACCCTACAGGTAAAAAGGTGTCAACAATAAACAATGAAAGAATGTCAAACGTTTACCTGGCAGAATAAACTAAAGATGGGTATAATACATGGTGCAAATTACAGCCGGTTCTTGATCATCTGAGTTCTGCTGTCGGAACCCTTTTGCCAGCATTCCTCAATCAGCTGACTGAAGGAGCTGGTTGGAAAATTATTGGACAAACTGAGCCTGTAGCCAACAATTATTTTCATAATCGATTAAATGTCCGAATCATTTTTCGATCAACTGGTTGCATTAAGGGGGAAAAAAAAGGAAAAGGAAAACTCTCTCCCTCTCCCCCCCCTCCAACTAATCAATAATGAGAAGTTACCAACTATTCTCATAATCAATTTAATCGATTAGTTGTTGCAGCCAATCATCTGCAAGCTCCATTTGGGTATTCTAACAGCGGCCAGCAGCTGCTATCAGAATACAATGAAAATAGCGGGGGATTCGTCAATCAACACTCATAAGCGTTGGAGGAATCTCTTATATTTTCTTAGTTCGGCCCAAAGACTAAACTAAGAAAATATGACCGTCTATACCTGGCTTAACTCAGAAATACAGATGCGTAGAAACATTGCTGTCCATCCAGTTGTACTTATCACGGAAATTTTGGTTCAGAAAAGGAAAAGCAAAAACCTTCCACACAGGAGGTAAAAAATCCTTTGTGACCCTCTAATGGCAGTTGGATCACTATGTTGCTGGTTAGCCTTTCATAATAACATTCAGAAAACGCTCCAATCCTTTATCAGCAACAACAAACTCCTCCAGTCCGTGTGAAATTCCATAGTACTCTGGTCATCACTATAAAAAAGGTCCCCACACACCGTACGATAATCGCGGGAAATCCCGCGATCATACGATTATCGTAAGGTGTGTGGAAGCCGTGCGACCTCTACTACTGTAAGGTCGCACCACTCTAAACTTACGAACATGTTCGAAAACCCGCCGAGTATCGTACGACGTTCGGCGGGTTTGTGGCATGTTCGTAAGATAAAAGCCGGACGGGCCGGCGTGCGCAAGCGCACACTGCCCGTTCGACATTGCAGTCATGGGAAGCCGTGGCTTGCGATCATCGCAAGTACGATCTGCCTGTCCAAGATAGGCAGATCGTACGTTTTTTTAAGTACCTTACAACCATGGTTGTAAGGTGTGTGCCCAGCCTAAGCCTTTCACAGCTCTTACTGTAAAGAACCCTTTGCTGAAGTGACAATAAAACCTCCATCCATCCATATCCAACAGTTGTCATAAAAAGTTCATTCACTCAATCTGTATACCGACTTTCTATTAGAAACAGTACTATACTCACCCAGTCTGTCTCCTCCCCCGCTCCAGCAATGTTATGTCCCTCTGTGTCCTCACGTTCCATACTCTATATTGGATGTGATGACTCACAGGACCTTAGACTGCTAGAGTGGAGGACGGGGACATATTGAAGGGAGCGGTCTAGGAGCCAGCTGGGATTGAGGTTTGGGTGAGAATATCCTTGTTATTTTAGCTTCCTAGACAAAACAAACACTTAACCCTTGCGGTGCGGAGGTACTCCCACTGCAAGGGTTAACATTTGATTTGCCTGGGAGGTCTTCTTTAAAGGTTGCCAGGTTTACAGCCTCAGTTTTTTATACCGGAAAATAAGTAAAATGAATAAAAAGCATATTTTATATACAACGATTACAGGTTGTAAAATGCTCACAACGTTCACAGACATAGAATATCATCAGGGGGGTAACACCAGTAAAATGCACCCGTTTCTATATGTACATTATTAACGCTTCAGTTGCCAAAAAGAGAAAAGGGGGTTTTGGGTTTTTTCTTTGGAAAATTAAAATAAAAATCAAATGTAAAAAAAATAAAAATAAATTGTCCTGTCCATCCACCTCTCCTCTCTGTCCTGCTCCCCCTCACTACAGGACTGACACCACTCTGATATATGGTAGAACTATTGTTAAAGTACCTTAACTAGTAACAAAAATGTATCTTATTTGTGTATCACTCGGCTGTAGATCCTCAAATCATCTCTGAACTGGTGCTGACACTGTCCTTCCTTCTGGAGGGTGACTACTTTTATTCCCCATGGTCCCTGTGTAAAGTAGTCACCGCTACAAGCTCAATCCTGTGATGGACTACAATCTCAATACAAATTAATAAACCAAACATGAGGTTGTAGTCCATCCCAGGAGTGAGCTTGGAGCGGTGGCTACTTTATAACATACACAGGGTCCATGTGGAATAAAAGTAGCCACCCTCCAGAAGGAAGGACAGTGTCCGCACCAATTCAGAGATGATTTGAGGCTCTACAGCCGAGTGATAGACAAATAAGATACATTTGTGTTAACAGGTAGGGTAATGGAACGTATGTCTAATTGAACTCCCACGTTGAGTGTCACTTTAACTCAGAACATTGACACAAGTGTTGGATTACTTTGGTGCACGCTATTGGACATTGATAGAAACACATATGACCTTTTTTTACCATTATTTGGCAAAACTGGCGCACAGAACGTATGCGAGGGCTTTTGTTGATCTGGCACATAGAAATATTGGGACAGTCCTGGTTGAACTACTTGGAACACAGCAATCCTAACCAGAGCTCCAACCAGCCCCAGAACATCTGGCCATACACAATACAATCTCATTTACCAGAATGATGTCATATGAGGAGAAACCTAAAATGTATTCAATTAAAAAGAAATCAAGGGGGGGCCCTTGAACTATATAGTTGATCCCTCAGTAACAGAGGCATCAAGGTGTCGCTCCCATCACGAGTCAGCAGCATTTGGGGTCAGGGACATCTCTACAGAGGGAACAATTCCATAGGTACAGACAGGCGGCGGCCCCCTATAGGGATCCTGCCGCTGGTGATTTGTCTCAAGCTCCAGGATCACTCACATCAGCCCAATGCTGGCCATGCACTCTACAATCTGATTGTACAATCTCCTTTAGATCTACAAAGACAATGTACGCTCTGTCACTGACCCCGAATGCTGCTGAATGGTGATCACTATCGATGGGAAAGACATTTCAGCAAATCACCAGCAGCAGAGTTCCTCGTCTGTCATCCGCCATACTAACTCTGCAACACATGATTTGATTGGCCTCTGATCATCAAAATGACAAATTCCTGCATAGTCTAAACCCCCCCGCCCACCATGTCTGTTATGTGATGACTTGCACAGGGCTGTAATGGGTTAATGGGCAGTACTGGGCACAGGGCTGTAATGGATAGTACTGGGCACAGAGCTGTAATGGGTTAATGGGCAGTACTGGGCAGAGGGCTGTAATGGGTTAATGGGCACAGAGCTGTAATGGGTTAATGGGCAGTACCATCCAGCTAAGCCCACAGTCTGGGGTGGGTGGAGGTCTATGTACCCCAGTGTAGGGTGGGTGCAGGTCTGTGTACCCCAGTGTGGGGTAGGTGCAGGTCTGTGTACCCCAGTGTGGGGTAGGTGGTCTGTGCACCCCAGTGTGGGGTGGGTGGAGGTCTGTGTACCCCAGTGTGGGGTAGGTGCAGGTCTGTGTAACCCAGTGTGGTGTAGGTGATGGTCTGAGTACCCCAGTGTGGGGTAGGTGATGGTCTGAGTACCCCAGTGTAGGGTAGGTGCAGGTCTATGTACCTTTGTGTGAGGGTCTCCCTCAGTCCAGTGATGTCGCTGCTGTCCGGCTCCAGTGACAAGGAAGAGTCAGAACCGACTCGTCAGTCGTACATTGTACACCGTGATAGAAAAGCAGCGTCTATCCCCTGACAGACACAGCCCTTCTCCTCCTCCTCCTCCTCCACCCTGCTTCTTACCACAGGCTGGTATCCCGCCTTCAGCCCTGAGCTCAGTGTGTACGGCTGTGTCCGCTGCTCCTCGGCTCTGATGGCGTGTGGAGAGAAGGGGAAGGAGGAGCAGACACTTCCCAGCCCCCAGAACACTCACTGAAAACTTTTTCCACAGCACCTCCCTCCTAGTTTCCATCCTCCAGACAAACCACGGCTGCCTTTCCCCTCATCATAACGTAGCTGAGGCTTTCCCCAGCCAGCTCTCACTTAAAGGGTTAGTCCACCTCTAGACACATTTCCAGAAAAATCCCCCATGTATTCCCAGCATGCTCTGCAGATTACAAGCCACAGTTCAGCTCCTTTTCTAATGTCATACCTACAGGCTGTGCACAACTCCTTGGTGGGAGACCCCCCCTCCACCCTGACTAAACTCAGGATGATAAAAGTGTGTCCCCAACAAAGAAGGAATTGGTGCTGTGGCTCTCTCACCTACACATGCGCAGTGCTCTCTCTCTGCTGCTGCAGCTTCAAAGGGAGAATGAACGCACTGCGCATGTGCAGCGTATGAACAAGCCTTTACTCTTATTTCTTTTTAATTGGGGTTCTATTGTCTGGTGTGTCCTTCAGTTCAGGCAGGATGAAGGGGTCTCCTCTCCTACCAAGGAGATTTCATGTATACGCAGTGTGTACATTCTCCCTCAAGCTGCAGCGACTGAGCTCAGCGCTGTGTGATCGATGGAGAGAGAGCGCGCGCGCTGAACATGCATACTTGAGCAAGCCCAATGCACATTCCTTCTGTATTGGGGGCGCACTATTATCATCCCGCAGTTCATGTAGGATGCAGGATGGAGGGGGTCTCCTCTCCTACCAAGGAGTTTTTTGTGCATACGCAGTGTGCTCATTTCCCCTCTGAAGCTGCAGCGACTGAGCTCAGCGCTGTGTAATCGATGGAGAGAGAGCGCGCGCTGAACATGCATACTTGAGCAAGCCACAGCGCACATTCCTTCTGTATTGGGGGCGCACTATTATCATCCCGCAGCTCATGCAGGATGAAGGGGGTACCCTCTCCTACCAAGGAGTTTTTGTGCATACGCAGTGTGAACATTCCCCCTCTGAAGCTGCAGCAGCCAAACTCACAGCTTAATGACCAAGAGCGCATTCTACACATGTATAGTTCGGCGAGCCACAGTGCTCTTTTCTTCTGAGTTGGGGGCTTTTATCATCTTGCGGTTTAGTCAGGATGGAGGGGGGGGGTCATCTGTCAGGGAGTTTGTGTGGTCAGGTCGCACACCGCCTGTAGGTATGACATGCATACGGAGAATTTTTTTGTAGCTGAATTGTGGTTGTTAATCTGCTGAGGATGCCGGAATGCATGAGGAATTTTCCTGAAATGT
>NW_017306275.1:4691556-4692701 GCF_000935625.1 Nanorana parkeri | reverse complement strand
CTTAGTAGTAAGCACTTTACATAGATATAGTCATGTGAAAAAGAAAGTACACCCTCTTTGATTTCTTTCGTTTTAGGTAGGGATGCACCGATACCGGTTTTTGGGTATCAAGTATGAGTACCGATATTTTTTTCCGGTACTCGCTGATACTGAATACCGATACCAGAAGCCCTATAAAGGAAACTGGGTGGCGTGTAATGACTTGCCACCCAGCATCCCCCTAGACCAGATCATGCTCGTCTACTAAAAGAGTGCCTGTGAGCTACTTCACTAAGAGAGCAGACCAATAGTCTATGTACCCCAGCATAAATAATAGGCTCTTTATGTGACAGGAGTTGTCTGTTCCAATCTCTAGTGCCCTATACAGAGCCGTATGGAAGAACAGAAAATTGTGCCCCCCAACAGACATGTGCGGTAAGTGATGTCATGCGCCCCACCTTCAGGATGGCGGCCAGTGCGCTCGTGGCCAAATACAGCCAAATTGCATAAAAATTTGTTTTGTTGGACAAAACGAATGAAAATTTTTTTAGTTTCCGTTCATTTCGCCCAAAACCAATTTTGTGTCTTTGCACATGTCTAGTAGTGTGTGTGGTTGTTTTTTTTTACTGTTGGGGGGCTTTGGGGTAATATCAGGTCTAGACAGACCCCTGACATTTCACTTTGGAAATAGAAAAAGAGATTGAGGACGCAGACTCCTCTGCCCATAAGATGGAGCGTGTGCTGCTCTTCTCTGTGCCGAGCCGCGGCTGTGTTGGCCGCCTGGCGCCCCTGTGCTCGCCATGGCAACAGGGGAGAGGGGGCGCAGGCAGGCCAGTCCTAGCTGCGCCTGAAGCGAGTGCCTCACTTGCCCCATGGTAGCTACAGCCCTGGCCCTAAATCACACCTATTATTATAATTTGACACAACAACTGGTTTAGGATATGCGTCCATTCAATGAGTGTAAATAACTAGGCTACTCCCTTCACCTCCGTGTAAATATATTACCCAGCAGTCTAATGAGACATTTGCATAGACTTCCAGGGCTGTGCTTGCCATGTCTTTTCAGTGCACAGCAAGCAACTCCCAAGTCAATTAGAATTAACATTGTAGCCTAGCATTCAACATTCTCGTCCTGCTATCTCATTGACTACGTTTTTTTGTTTTTT